>NC_053449.1:54631761-54760799 GCF_007990345.1 Gossypium hirsutum | reverse complement strand
TTTCGTCCTGACTCATCATGTTGGCCGAGCACGCACCCCATGGAATTCCAATACTGCCAAGTATAGTATCAGTGGTTTGTCAAGGCAAGGGTGGCATCAGTACTGGGGCGTTGGACAAGTAATGTTTAACTCTTTCGAAAGTTTTCCTGGCACTTCTCATCCATACACCTGGATGTGTTCCTAAGAGACGAATATGGGTCACATTTCTCAGTTAATTGTGAAATGAATCGAGCGATGTAATTTAGTCTTCCTAGGAACCCCGAACTTCTTTTGATACTTGCGGAGTAATTCTTGTATGCCTTAACTTTGTCTGGTCAATTTCAATTCCTTTTCCTGACTAAGAATCTAGCAGTTTTCCTGATCTAGCCCCGAAAGTACACTTGGCTGGGTTAAGTTTTAGCTGGAACTTCCTTAACCTCAGAAACAGTTTTCTCAGAACTGCACGTGTTCCCTTTCTGTTCTGGATTTTGCGATCATGTCATCAACATAAACTTCTATCTCTTTATGCATCATATCATGGAATAATGCTACCATGGCTCCTGATACGTTGCTCCCGCATTTTTCAATCCAAAAGGCATCACTTTATAACAAAACGTCCCCCACATCGTTATGAATGTGGTCTTCTCCCTGTCTTCAGAAAGCATCTTAATTTGGTTGTACCCGGAGAAACCATCCATGAAAGAGAACAGTGAGTATCCGGCCGTGTTGTCTACCAAGGTATCGATATGAGGCAGTGGGAAATTATCTTTTGGGCTGGCTTTGTTCAAGTCTCTGTAGTCCACACACATTCGCTCCTTCCCATCTTTCTTAGGAACAGGGACTATATTGGCTACCCATTCTGAGTACTTGACCACCTGTAAGAAACCAGCATCAAATTGCTTCCTAACTTCTTCCTTTATTTTTAGCAAGACATCAGGCCTCATCCTTCGGAGCTTTTGTTGGACTGGTTTGCATTCTTCCTTTATAGGCAATCGGTGCACCACGATATCAGTACTTAAACCTGGCATATCTTGGTAGGACCATGCGAAGACATCTTTAAACTCTTGAAGCAACTCAACAAGGTCTCGCCTTGTTTCCTTGGCAATGCAAGCGCCAACTTTTACCTCTCTGCCCTCTTCTAAGATCACAACTTCTACTGATTCCTTATAGGGTAGAATTTGTTTTTCTTCTTCTTCCATCATTCTTAACAAATCCGGAGATAAAACGCTGTCTTGGTCACCTTCAAAATCTTGAGGATCATCTATACTCATGTCTTGCTCAAATAGAGACTCTGAATTAGTAACAGAGTCGCTCATCTCGTTGATATCTGAAGACCTGTTATTGGAACAAATGGAGGCCCAAATAAAAGGATCTAAGAATACTTGTATGCATAGTATGATTATAAAGGGGATGAAAAGAATGAAAGAATATTTGCTCAAGATGAAACTGAATGATAAGTTTTCACTGAAATTAGATTTTGGACATGTGGCTTTTACAAAAGATTCTTATCACCCCCAGGCTTAGGGCAACAAGTGTTCTGAATATTACTCTGAATTAGTTCTAAATGTTACAGGGATCTCTTCTGCAGTCTAGTTATTCAAAACACTTCTAGGTTCGTAGGGACGAATGCCCGATAAATTCCTTTCCACCCTTTCTTCCGCGGATATGGCATTGATGTCCAACCTCTCAATCCTTCCTTCTGTAACCTCATCCTTCTCTTTAGGGTGGACAATTCCCCCTGAAACAAAAGTCTTAGATATATGAGGAAAGGTTATCGGTCCCCACTTGGCTTCTATCCCGCCCAAATGTGCTCTTCTCCTTTCTTGCTTTTTCTCCATCTCCTTCCTCCTTTCCCTCGTATTAGGCTTATATCCCAAACCATAACGATCCTGTTTGTTAACTAGGATCGGTACTCCGACCCTTCCCTGGAGGTATTTTCCCAATCCTCTTCCAGGCAATGCTCCCTTCCCCATCGTTAGTTGTAAGCTCATTGACGTAGCTTTGGATATCTTAGGCTTTGAGATTTTGCTCATCTCGATGACAAATGTGGCATTTACGAATTCCAAAGATCGAAATGAACATTCTATCGCTTCACTATCAGCCTCTATGTATGGCATATCATCGGTGACTGACGCAATGATGTCTTCTTCTGCACCTATAGTCACCAATCGGCCCTCTATCACCAATTTTAAATTTTGGTGAAGTGACGATGGTACAGCTCCTGCAGAATGGATCCAAGGCCTCCCCAATAGGCAATTGTAAGATGGTTTAATATCCATTACCAAAAAGTCCACCTCGTATGTATTTGGACCAATCAATAGAGGTATCTCGATTCTCCCCATCACTTTTCTTTCAGTGCCATCAAATGCTCTCACTATATTTTGGCATGATTTCATGTGAGAACTATCCACAGGTAACCTGTTTAATGTGGACAGGGGTAAAACATTCAGGGCCGATCCATTGTCCACGAGTACCGCCGGTAGTATACACCCCTTGCAACGGGCAGTGATGTGCAAGGCCTTGGTAGATCCCATACCACCTGGCGGGATCTCATCATCGTTGAAGAAGATGAAGTTATCGGTATTTATATTGTTAACCAGGCGATCCAATTTGTTCACTGAGATATCTTTAGCGACATAAGTCTCATTTAGCACTTTTACCAACGCATTACGATGCATCTCTGAACTTAGAAGTAACTCGAGCACTGAGAAGCGAGCGGGTTGCTTATGCAATTGTTCCACCACGCTATACTCGCTATGCTTCAAGAATTTTAAGAATTCTCTAGCCTCATTTTCAGTCACCGGTGTGTTAATTTGCGGTTCAATTCCGGTCGTCTTCGTTTTATCTTGTTCAATCGCCAAGGCTTTTCCTTTTATAGGTTCCCTTTTTGTATTTTCCAGGTCGTAACGTTTTCCACTACGCGTATAGAAACCTGCGTCATTACCCTCTTCTGCAGCATTTATCGGGTTCTCCTCTCCCGTGATCATCACATTGCAGTCGTAATTCCAAGGAACCTTTTTGCTATCCTTGTAAGGAAAGGCTACAGGTTTTTGGATTATGACCCTTGGCGCCAGTTGTATTCCAGATCCTGTACTCGTTGGCCTTGAAATAATCACCACTGGGTGATTTGGGGCCTTTCCCGTAGGCCCCTCCTCCGAGGCATAAACTTCTCCATTTTCAAGTCCTTTGATCTCTTCATAAAATTCTAGCTCTTTTTGTTCATCAGATTTGCACCATGGCCTTGAATTCAGTGCAGTTTTGAATGTCATGGTCTTCTTCAGCATGAAACTCGCAGTACGTCTTCGTTCCTTCGGGCCTTTCTTTCGAATCTTGTTTGATGAGACCTCCTTCTATCATTTGTCTCCAGACCCAACTCAATGGGGTTTTTATCTCTGCAATGTCGGTTTTGATTCTCTTTTTCTCACCTTCGATTATTGCGTTTACCCCTTTATCAGCATGGTTGGGTAACGGATTCGCTGCTACGTTGGGTCCTAATGGGTTGTCAAACTTCACAATCCCCATCTTAATGAACCTTTCCACCGCCTTTTTAAACCCAGTGCAGTTCTCGATTGAGTGTCCTGGTATCCCTGCATGGTATTCACATTGGGCATTCGTGTCATACCATTTGGGATATGGAGGTTGCATGGGCTCGAGATAAAATGGAGATACTATGTGTGCATCAAATAACTTCTGATACAGTTCCCCGTATGTTATTGGAATGGGCGTGAATTGAAGTCTCTCTGCGTCAGTCCTTGTGTTGGGTTCCTGCCTTGAAGGGGCTTGGTGACTAGTGGTTATCATTTTTGGAGGGCCAACAGTAATCGGTTTTGAATGGCTCTTGCTATATGTGCTTACGTTGTTTACTTCGCCCTCTTTTTTCCTTGGGGCTGGTCTTTTGAAGTTTTCCCCCGTGTCAATCTTACCGCTCCTTACCGCGTTCTCAATCATTTCACCGGACATTACCATATCCGAGAAGCTCTTGGTAGCACTCCCCAACATGTGGTTGATGAACGGGGCTTTCAAAGTGTTGATAAACAACATGGTGACCTCTTTTTCCAAAAGGGGTGGCTGGACTTGTGTTGCCACTTCTCTCCATCGTTGGGCGTACTGCCTGAAATTCTCGCTAGGCTTTTTCTCCATGTTTTGTAACGTAATTCGATCGGGTGTTATATCCGTTACATGACTGTATTGCTTCATAAAAGCTTGCGCCAAGTCTCTCCATGAACTAACTTTAGCACGACTCAGTTGGTTGTACCATTTGGCTGCAGATCCGATCAAACTGTCCTGGAAGCAGTGGATTAACAGCTGATCGTTGTTGACGTATCCTGTCATTCTTCGACAGAACATAGTTATATGAGCTTCAGGACAACTAGTCCCATTATATTTTTCGAATTCCGGCATTTTGAACTTAGGTGGGAGTACTAAATCAGGGACCAAACTCAGATCCTTGGCGTCAACCCCGCGATGATAGTCGATGTTCCCCATGACTCTAAATTTTTCCTCTAACCATCTACATCGGTCCTCTAGTTGTTTTGGCAGGTTCATTCTTGTTTTTTCTGTTTCTGCCACATCATCGAGGTCCGGGACCACAGGATTAGTGGGATTATCCCCGGGATTAGAACCTGAGCCCATTTGAAAATGCAATGGTACCGAGGCACCAGGCAGATATTGAGGTCTAATGGTAACCGGTACCCTCTGTGGGCACACCACTGGTTGTGCTTGGACGTTAGTTGGGGTGAAACCTGGAGGATAAACAGGGTCATCGTGATCTTCCCCAGCATCGACTACGGGGTCTTTTCCTTTGTTATTTCCTCCAGCCAATAACTGCTTTAATTGGTTCATCACAGTGTTCTGGGATTCTAACATGTCCTGCTGGATTTTTTCCAGTCGTTCATGCATCTGATCTTGCATCTCTCGTTGCAACTGTTCCAATCTTTCCAACCTTTGATCCATTACTTTTGTTTGGCGACGAGTACCGTAGTGATATTTGATTAGATTTTTGTTGGTTTTTAGGGTAACTGTCATAATTTAATTTTATTAGGGTCATTTTATGAGATGTAATGCAAATGTATGAGATGAATGCAAAAAAAAAGAGGCATTGATTCGAATTCAATTTCATTAGAAAACTCAACTAGAAAGCAAATTTCTTTACATAAAATAAATTACATATACGGCTTCGCCTTTATACCCAAAGCCTTAACCTTCCTAAGAAGCCAAGCTAAATCTCGACCTCGGCTTGATTCTGACTCATATTTTAAACTCAATACATCGGCCTGAACTGCTAATGTTTGCAGATGATCAGCCACTTCCCGCACTTGAGTCACAGCTTCGCCCATAACGTAATCTCTATCTCTAATCTGCCTTTGAGAATGATGGAATTGCTCTTGCCATTGATCATTACTCCTCTCAAGAAGCTCCATTCGTAGCTCAGAATTGTGTAATGCGTCCTCAAGCTCCTCTACCTTTCCTTTCAGTTCTTCGATCTTATTTAAGCTTGCTCTTAATTCGATCATGGAGTTGCGACTACGGTACGAGTGAAGTGACTTTTCTAGCTCTGCCACCTTGGCCTTTAATCCTGCCTTCTCATTTCGGCACTCTAACAAACTCCTTTCCAAAGCGTTTTCTCGAGCTCGAGCATCTTGAAATTTCTTTTCCCACTGATCGGCCCTATTCTTTTCCTCATTGATCTCTTGTCGCCACTGCTCTGACGTTTTACCCAGACCGACAGTTCTCATCGACAATCGCAGCTTCTTGTAATCTGTTTTTAGACTATCCAAATCCTCTTCAGCTTTGTTCTTTCCCTTCCTTAATTTCTCGGCTTCTAGCTTGTGGATATCGATGTCTAATCCCAAATGCACTCTTTCTTCTTCTAACTGTTCTATCCTCTTTCCCAACTCAGAATTTCTTTTCTCAAAGTCTCGTTTGATGATCTCTAATTCTGACGGAACTACTTGTAGATGCTCCTCTATAGACTGAACGCAATCTTCCCTCGGCTTAGGGATGTTGTCATTGACTCTTTTACTCCACCACCCATAATATTCTGAAGTTGCCATCGCTCCTACGGTAAATCTTTTCATTTGGTGAACCTGTTTCCAAGCGTTAGATATTTCTCGAGTTTTTCTCTTGTAGTTTTCATCCTTATAAGAAAACTCACATTGAGCCAGCCCTTGTGTTGCTGGTATGAACTGTCTCGATCTATATTGTCTTAATACGAGTAAAGGGGCATAACCGACAGCTCCCCAAATTCCGAGTAAAGGGACCCAGTCGAAATCCCCACATCGATACAGGATCTCGTCGGGTACCATCCAAGGAGCTTTCCATTCAACGTCATCCTCCTGAAGATTTTGGAGAATCGTCATCCACTTCTCTTCCGTGATGTCGTCTCGTCATGGTGTAGCAACTTGTTCCTTCAATGGGGAATAGTCTTCTGAGAAGACTCGATAGGAGACATTTTCCACCTTCCAAAAGTGACTATGGAATCACACCAATAGTAGCTGTGCGCATCCGATGAACCTTCCCTCCCCTGCTCTTCGACATGCGCTTAGAGATCTGAAGGTTTCTGCTAAGATTGCCGGGATGGGCGTGACTCCTTTACTAAGCCGATCGAACAAATCAGAGACGGCCTCATCTACGTGCCCTAAAGCTCTAGGGAAAATTACCAATCCATAGATACCTAGAGCGAAGACATCCACTCTTTTCTTCACATCAGGGTGTGCTAATACTAAATCTCGCAAGCTTTTCCAAGGAACGCATTTACTGTCTCCTTTCTGTTGGATTCGGGCAGCGACCCACTGTTCGCTCATCCCTGTAATGCTCATCAATTTTTTAATAATGTCGGGACACTAGCAGCTCTAGAATAGGCCTTGTCAATTTGAATCTTTGGACACCGAAGCAAGGTCGTATATTCTTCCACGGTGGGCACCAAGTCCACTTTTCCAAAAGTGAAACAACTGTAAGCAGGATTCCAAAACTGGGCTAGGGCTCGGAATAAATGCTTGTCCACTTTGACACCAAGTAAGTAAAGCAAGTCCCCGTAGTCACAGTAAAACATCTGCTTGGTCCCGTCGTCCCATTGATCCCATATTTCCTTCATTTCTCGAAGATCATTTTGGATTACGCTGATACGGGTGAAGTCCCATAACTCTGATACGTACCCTTCTGCAAGACTATCGCCTTTCTCTCTCCACATCGTCTCAGCCCATAATCGTACAGCTGCATTGTCTTCTACTTTATCAAGAAACCTCTTTTCCATGATAAGCTTTCTATCTATACTGAACGTGAATCGACACCTCTTTTGAAATGAAAATGCCATGCAATCACAAACAAAGCAAATTAGAGCTAGGATTTAAAGTAAACAGTAATAAATAAAGCATCTATTCGGTAAGCACTAGGGTCTGGAATAGCTCTATCTCGGTGGGTTCTTATGGCTCGCTATGTGTGGTTTGGTTCTAAAGTAAGGGTACCTGAACCAGCAGATTCCTCGATCCTCACCTATTATAGGCTCATATGGACCGAGTTCAGTTCAGGGGAATACATTTCCCTATGGCCATGCGGAGATGAAAATCTCACGAAGACATAGGTACAGATGTATCCCGGAAGCGATTCACTATCCCATGCGGAGGTGAAAACCTCACGAAGGCGTAGTTTCTCACTCCCACTTAAAAGGTGTGACCAACGGTCATGCAATGGAATGTGCAGAGGTATAAAATAAAATACAGAACACGATAAAAATGTAACTCAAAACAAAAGAGATGCAATGGAAGGATCGTAAATTTAAATCGAATTTTCCACTTTCAACAAAAAGACAAGAAATAATCAACACGTGGCTTGACTCTCTTATTGTCCCCAGTGGAGTCGCCAAGCTGTTGACACCATTTTTTGATGAAAACGGGGTCGACTTGGATTTAAAAAAGAATGAAAACGGGAGTCGCCACCAATCCTTTTTTGACGAGGTGTGATCGGGTCACCTCAAAAAGTGGTTGTTTTTAATAAATGATTTAATTTTATTAAAACAACGATTTTGGTCTACGAAATTCAGAAAAATGAGTTCGGGAGCCGGTTACGCACGAGGAAGGATTAGCACCCTCGATACGCCCAAAATTGGTACCTAGTTGATTAATTAGTGTCTTAGTGTCGAAAATTGAAAATTTGAAGAGTTTTAAAAAGTGCGATCCTTAAAAGAAAATCTGATATCGTGAATTGAAACAGAAGATTCTCTTGTTCCGAAGGAATATCACATCCAGCACGTTAGGACACGATACTCTAAACCATCGAAACCAAGATCACCTTATAGTTTAATGAAACCATACTTTGAAGCTTTAAGAGGATATTTTGCTATTTAGTCAAACGAGAAATCGAAACCCAGCACGTTAGGGCACGTTTTCTCGAGTTTCCAAACGCGAAATATTGCCTTATTTAGAAAAATTTTCCTTTTGGTGTTTAGTGTCAATGCTTGACAAAACAATAACGAATACGACAAGGTGAGCAAAGTAAAATGAGTAACAACAATGCAATAGGCAAAAAGAAATGACGAGGCGATTACATAAACAAAGCATACAAATAAATAAATAGAACTAACATTTTAGAAAAAACACAAGTGTACATGGATAAATAAACAAACACCAAATAACAATGATGACAATAAATACAATTATGTAAAATATATATATATATATATGCATGTATAATTTAAAGCCATAAAATAAGAAATATATATATATTACAGAATATGAAAACATAGATAAGTATGTACATATATATAAAATCGGTAAATATTATAAAAAATGTAAATGTGTATTTATATATTTACAAATCGTGATAATATAAAATATATGTATGTGAATTATAAATATGTGAAATATACAAAAAGCATTTTTAAGAGTATAAAATATATAAGTATGTATATGATGTAAAATATGCATAAATATATGTAAGTATATAAGAATTATGAAATGTGAAAAAATATATTTAAGTAGGTATAAGTACGTATATCTACATATATATGTAAAAATATAATATTAAAAAAGGGGTATATATATATGCGTAATATATATAAATACATATATAATATAATGTTAAAGTATTCACATAATATACATAATAATAATGTTGAAAACATCTATTAATAATAAATATATACTTATATGTATTAAAGATATATTCATAAATACAAAAACATATACTAATAATCACAATAGTAAAGATAAAAAATGTATACGTAACATAATGCGAAAATATATAAATGTTGTGATATCTAAAAACATATACATAAAAATGAAAGAAATATATGACGAATAATGCAAAGATATTTGTATGAGATAATGGGAAATAGCACGATATTTACAAGTGTATACTTAATATAATTATTTAAAAAATGATATAAATAAATGAATACATGAAAATAATACCATATACACAAAAATACCTATATATATACGTGAACAAATATTAATATTAAAGAATATATAATATATGTATATAATAGTAGAAACGAAACAAAATATATATATAGTTAAATATAATACAATAATAATAAAACAACAATGATAATAATATTATATATATAACAATTAATATTTAAAATTGAATTAAACAGCAAAAATATTATGAAATTTAAGGAAAAAAAATAGATGAAAAAGGGATGAGATTGGATTAAAACCAAATCTTTGGGGCGAATTTTGAAAGAAATTAAAGGAGAATGGACTTATCAGAACGCGCGTTAAACTATGGGGGATCAAATAAGTAATTTATCCAAACACTTGAAACGACACCGTTGGAAGGGGGACTAAATCGCAAAGTGTAATAGATTTCAGGGTCAATTTATAAACAACGAATAACTTGATTGCGAAATATAAAAAATGCGGAAGGGCCAATTGCGCAAATAGCCCTTCCGCTCAAAAACACGCGGATCCTGCCCTGGTGCTGGTCGGGTCGACCCGCCCCACGTCCGAAACGACGTCGTTTTATCATTAAACAGGGGGGACCAAAACGGTGCGTTTTGGTCCCCTATAAAAGCTAAGTTTTTTTGAAAAATTCATTTGAGACCAGGTGAGGGAAAAAAAAGAAAGAAAGAGGGAGAGGGAGGGCACGGAGCGATTTCCGGCCAAGGGGGGGTCACCGGACGGCCACCGGAGGCTCGCCGGCGCCGGCGCCGGCCACCGCGTGCGGTGGCCGGAAAGGTAAAAATTTTTTATTTTTTTTGTTGACTCCTTTTTTATAAACTTATGCTATGTAAAGATATATGATAGATGAGTTTTTGAATAATAAAAAATAAAAGAAACCTTAGATCTGACTGCCTTTTCTGTTTTCGGGTGTTTTTTCTTGCTTGAATCTGCTTTTACTCTCGTATTTTTAAGTAATGTTACAATCGAAAATGAAAGGAAAAAATCCCCAAAAAATCAAAAATCCCCCCCCATTTGATACAATTTTGATTCGGGTTTTTATAACCCCTTTTCATCCTATTTCCTATTGTTTCTGTTCTGTCCCTTTGCATGGGATGGGCACAATGGAGGTGACAGAGGCATGGTGGTACAGAGGAGCAGGTGGCCGACATGGTGGCATGGAGAGCTGGGCGTGGCAGACGAGGAGGCCACGCGAGGCATGCGGCGCTAGGGTTTGGGGCATCTTTCTGCCGAAAATGTTAATGTTGTATGGGCTGGGTTTTTAATTTTTGTTTCAGGCCATGGGCTACATTGGGCTTGTTATTTTCCTTTGTAATTGGACTGTTGTTTATCTTGTTTTAATATTCGGGCCTGGGCATAAAATTGGGCCTTACAGAGTCCACTTTTATGTTTCATGTTTCCAAGTTGCCAAATTATCATTAATTGATTAATACATGGAAATGTTGTGCGTAAATGCAAGTGAATATATATAAGCTAATCTAGTTTGTTATTAAAGCATGAACACGTTGTTTTGTCTTGATGAATTATTGTTAAATGTGATTTTATAAAAAGTGATATTACGATATGTGATGTATGCATGAACATGTGAATAAATAAGCTAAATGAGTTGATTAATATTGTATGAATATGTTAGCATGTCATCATAGTAATGTGTAATTACGTGTGAGAGTATATACTAGTTTTATGATTTAATGAAGAGTGAATATGTTATTTTGACTTGGTTAGAAAATGGTTGTAAAGGTGTTTTAGTATGCTCTTATTTAACCTTTGATGTTATGTATACTTTGTGGTTATTCTGACATTCACTGAGCTTGTTTAAGCTCACCCACTCTTTTCAAACATTGCAGACAGTTAGCGGTGCGGTGTGAGGCGGTGCAAAAATTCCAAAGGAGTGATCCAAGTTAGATTTAGCATTTCAATAGGTGATTTATAGCTATTATTTTGAATTGTAGGAATAAGGCAATGTGGTTGATTTGTTGGTTGAATACTGCTATGATGTTTTGGATGATTACTTAATTTTTTTACTCAAAGAATTTATAGATGTTTGACATTAGTTTATTGGTATTGGTTAGCTTAAACTATAAATGATGCTTTGAGTTGTAATTTCATTTATTTTTTTATGCCAAACTTTGAAGCTAATATGCATGTTGAATTGGTATAGGTATAGTTGTGTTAATGTGTTGTTTTGGTGTTATTTTTGTTGTTTTGTGCAAATGTATCGATAATTGGGTATTTAGTATCGATGCCTCCATTATATTTCGAATGTGTAGGAAGTCAATAACTCATTTTAGTATCGATACCATTTCTCGAGTATCGATACTCGAGGCAAAAATACCGATACTTTTTTATTTGTATCGAAAATTTGTTGGGTTTTAATTCTTTTGCAGAGAAACAAAATGCTAAAATGGTGTCGATTTTCTAAATGGTATCAATACCCCTTATTAAAAATATCGATACCATTGAATGAGTATCGATACCTATGTGACCTTTTAGAAATTTATGTTAAATGGTTTTTAAGCATACTTTTAACTTGTTACAAGGTTGATTATTGTATGTTTAGAAAATTTTAACTTTGTCTAGGGGAGATTAGACGTAAACCTCATTTAGTTATTTGATTATGATGTTAATCCTATGTCAATGAGATATTTTATGCTTTGTTGATGAAGAGACATTGGTGTAGCGTCCTATTACTCGAGCTCAGCAATCAGGTCAGGTATAGGGTGTTACAATCCTACATTTAAAAAATAAAAAAGTTGTGGAGATTTTGTACTATTATAAATAGAGGTTGTTTTTCCATCTTTAAATTATCCCCAAATTTGCCATATTCTTCTTAAGGCAACTTTTTCCCTCTCATTTTTTGTAATATTGCACTTGTATCTTTTGTACTGAAATATATTTGGTAGTGTCCGAGGACGTAGGTGTACTTTGCCAAAAATCTTTAAATTTTTAGTGTTCTTTATTGCTTTTTATTTATCTTTCAATATTTTGTAAGGTATAATTTTAATGATATATTGTACTATTAAATTAAATTGTAGGGTATAACTGCAGTGATATATTGTACTATCAAATTAAAGTGTAGTGTATAATTGTAGTGATATATTGTATTCTCTTTTACTTTATTAGCACACCAATAAAGATATGAAGTAGCTAATCACACCATGCAAAGACAATCACCACAAAAGCAGCTCGAAAAAGTTAATTTAATAGAGAGAGTAAATTATTGTACTAGAAAAACTGACTAGGTTTGATTATCAAGAAAGATTGGAGAGGTCAATCCAAAAATAACAAAGAATCAATTTGTTCTCAATGGTTCAACATAACGAGGCTCAGGTGCCACTTGTAAGAACCGTAAAAAAAAGATCTGATATAAAACTTTATTAACCATGATTTATCATGTCAAATCATCAAAAACAAAACTAAATGCGGAAGCGCACCTGAATCCATTGATTTCTTAGAATCTTTGATCTTTTGGTTTTGATCTTCCAAATTAACAGACAAGTAATTCAGATAACGTAACTCTCTCTTTTCTAAAGATGAGATACTAGAAAAGTTAAAGTATATATAATTTGGGGACTATAACCCTAATATATAACTTTTGCATATTAACATATTTTCTAATCATTCCATCATTAATCAAAAATTAGTTAATAGAGTATTTACAGATATTTGACACATACTTTATTTAATAACTAAAACCCAATAAACCTTAACCAAATTAGACCATTTTTAATAGCAAATAATAACATGTAATACTCTTATTATATATGTGATGTCTATATTTTCTAACGTCTTAGGAAACACCCACAAAATAATAAATTATTTACTTTTATGGTAATAATTGCATACACAAGATTTCTTGCCAATTAAAGCAAATTTAAAAAGGAAAAAAATTGAAGAAAATTGCCAACTAGGTCCTCTATAAATTTAGGAGAATTGCATCTTCCCTTCCATTAAACAAAAAAGAAAGAGAAGAAGAAAAAGAAAAAGTCATGAAAAATTCCCAAGTTTCTGCTCTACTTTTCCTGTTGGTTCTTCTTTTCTCTACTGGTAAAATCCCCTACTCACTATATTTTCTCATTCATTTCAGTTGTATTTTATTTAGCTCTCTTTAATATTGTAACTATTATTAAAATTTTAAACTTATTTAAACCCCAAAAATATTAGTAATCTTTGGTAAGGTAGCATCTTAAATAAAGTTATCAAAACACAATTATTAAAGCATTGATTAGATAATGATTGGTTTTGATTTTAAATCAGTTTATTCAATTGTTGGGTAATATATAACAAGTGTTGGGTGCAATGATAAAGCACACTGTATTCTCAAAAAGAGATACATGTTCAAACCCTAAACATGGACCATAAAAGGATATGAAGAAATCAAAATAATATTTAAAGTGTCATAAGTTAAATTATAAATTATTTTTATTTACGTATAGTGTAGAAAACTAAAAACCAGGTTATAAAAAATAAAGAAAACATTATAATCATTTAAGAAAAAGCTCTAACATTTGTTTTATTAATTAAAGGTGTTTATCGTATCTTCAAAATTGTTGAATCAATCGTGTGTAGGGGGTGTGAGTTCAAGATTCTAGTAATTTTTTATGTTTTATAATGTATCCTCAATTTTTATTTAGATATAATTTTATAATCATTTTGAAATTCTTTTCTAGTGAATATAATTTGATAAATGAAACAGCCTAAATTAAGAATATGTAGTGTTTTTAAATTAGATATTGAATCAAATTATTAACGGTGGAAATAATGGGAAGCAGGGAAAGAGGTGGTAGCGACGGAAAATGGACGCAGCTGCAGTGAAGGAATAAAAATGGCAGGACCTTGCAAAAACCCAGAATGCTCGAATTTATGTAAGGAACGCCATGGAGATGAAGCCATCGGAGTTTGTCTTGGTGGTTGCTTTTGTCGATACCCTTGTCTTTCTTCTTAAATCCAATTAATGTTTGATGTGCTACATCATAGCTTTAATAATGCCAAAACCCCTCTAATTAAATTCAATAAAACTCACATCTATTCATCTTTTCATTGCTCTTATACCACTAATTTATCAATTCAAACACTAACAACTTCATGTTATATTCACAAGCAAAATAACAAATGATATATATATATATATATATATATATTATAAAAGTCTTGAGTAAGATTGTATTTTGTCTCTTCTATTCAGAAAATGAGGAAATTATTCTTTATAAGTTGGATTAAAGAGCATATTTATCATTTTTATTGAAAATTTCATCTATTTTTGCTGTTAAAAACGGGTGTAGCCGGTGAAATAACCAAATAGTTATCACATGTACCTCATACTGATGTATAGGAACTAATTTTTAACAGTAAAAATGGATGAAATTTTTAACAAAATGACAAGTTTGCTCTTTGATTTAACGTATATAAACTAATTTGCCCAATTTTTTAATAGAGAGGACAAAATGCAATCCAACTTTTAATATAAAATCCTCCTTTTTTTAGTACTATTATTTTATTTATGAGTTAATTATGCCATACATCCTTAAATTATAGTCGTCATTCTAAATTGGTCCCTAAACTATAAAACATTCTATTTATATCCTTCAACTATTGAAGTTAAATTAATAAAGTCCTTCCATTACTAAGATAATTAATTTTTAACCGTTAAATAAAATGTTAAATCTTATGTAGCATAGTTTAGAATGAAAAGTTTTAAAAGTGATAAAAAACTATTTGCGATTACGAACACACTATCTGTTTCAAATATTTCCAAGATTTTGTTTCATTATAAAACACCATTGCAACACCACACATGAATACGATCCAATTCACGGATAGATTTTTTGTAGAAATCTTTTCGAGAAAAAGTCACGGGATGAGAAATTCACTAATGTTGAAAACTAAATGATACAAAAAGAGTTTTGACTACATCTATTTAAATGTTGAAAAACCCTATTCTAATCAATATCAAATAGAAGAAGTGCAGTTATATATGGATTCTACTTGTGCGGCTTGGCCTTTCGCCCCTACAAAACCCCTTATTTTGCCATTGTATTTTATTTCTTTAACAAGTGATGAGATTCAAGTCACACAACTCTAACATCTCTCAACAATCTTGATCATATTATATATCATAAAGTAATGTACACAAGTAAATAAAAAAACAATTAAGAGACATCATAAAACTTTACATTTCATCAATCATAATAATTATAATTATCCCACCTCATATCTTATTAACATATAATACTTATAAATTCTTTATATTTAGAAAACAATTTCTATATGAAATTCATTTTAAGTTTATAAACTATAAAAAATTAATCAATAAAAATTTATTATATTTTTAATTCTTCGATTTTTTTTAACAATCTCATTATAGGTTCTAATCATATATATATGCTCTTTTTGATACAAAGTCTAGAATTACCCATAGTTCTTCCCCAACCCATAAATAGGAGTATAATGTGCTTCAACGCACTTAAACCCACATCCTTTTGCATTGGTAACAATGTCTATGCCAATCAAACTAAGACTCAATCGGTAAATCCTCAATATTTTTTAAAAAGTTCTCATCGTATTGAATATTGAATTTTTAATAAAATTCATATCACATGTTTTCTTACACATTCCTAAAATATAGAAAAATGTGTATAAAAATTTTACATAAATCTATTAATTTTCTAACAACTATGATAACCAAAATTCAGTGTCCTCCAAAATCTAGACAGCCAAATTCCACGCTATCAAACTCCGAAGCAAATAAGATTATTGAAATAAAATTAAGATATACATAACAAATAAAACATAAAAAGTTAAATTATAGAATATTAATAATAAAAGAAAATGAAAAGCAAACATCTTTAAACTACCCTCGTTCTAACCCAAATTATGGGTGTTATCTCTCTTAAAAACAACAATTTCCAAGTGATCTGATCAGTGGTTGGAGTTGGTTCCAAACAGTGGACTTCACCACGACATGCCTCCTTCACTAACCATTCATCTATACAAAGTTGATGGTATAGATGTCTGCAGTTATGTAGAACCCTGCAGCAATCCCCATCTTGGAACTCTTCCAAACAGATTACACACTGGGTACAATATGATTCAATTTCTTCATTCATGTACTGAACAATAGTCCCAACCATGCTTGGTCTTGGGAGTCTTTCCAATGGATGTATTTGCATGGTCCGATTAGCTACTCGATGGTTAAGAAAACAAAGCAGTAAAATAAGCATCATAAATAGAAAGATACTGGTAAAATAATTGGTAATCCAATACTAACTAGGAAGTTAAATTTAATTGGGAATTTAACCACTACTTTTACTAGGAAATCAATATAAGGAATACTCAATAATTATCTCTATTATTTATAAAGAATATATTCATCGATAAACCGTTCATTATATTTTAAAATCAACTTTTTTATTATTTTTATTTTATTAAATTTATTCAATATTTTAGAAAATAATTTAACTTCATTAAAATGCTTTGATTTATTTGATAATTAATATAAATATTTTATTTTTTTAGAGTTTTAGATTTTGATTTTTTGAAAATATTTTTATTTTTATTTAAAAAGATAGAAAAGAGAATACAAACTAAGTAAATAGAGTTTGTTGTCTATAAATAAATAACATTTCTACCTTTATTTTTAAAATATATTTTTAAAATTAGTATTATATTATATTCACCTCTCTGAATCCAAATCAATCTAATTTAATTTCATTAAAAAATATTTTTATTAAATTAAAATTTTATGGTCACAGTTAAATCGAGTAACTCTCACAAAATCCATCTAAATTTGGAACAAGAACAAGTTTCATGATATTTAGGATTAAGAAATTTAAAAAAAAACCAAAAATTAATTCAAATGCTGATATATAGGGTGGGTTTTGGAAGGACGGTACAGTGCATTTAGCTTACTTTACTTTTTATCTTATGCTACAATATCGCTACAATATTTAATTTTACCATCATCATTGTTTTTACACTAACCGCAGCTAAACCCACCGTCTATTCAAACTCACCCTTAATTACTTTACTAAATCCATATCAGTTTCGATAATTAATTTGATTTGTGGTCCGCAAATTTAGAAAAAAATATTTTTGTTAGGTTTAATAAAAATATCTTTAAATATTATATAATTTTTACAAGATAATTAATTCAATTATTCAATTATATTTAATATACTTTTAAAAAATTAGTAAAAGGTAAAAGCACCTCTTGAGTCTCTCTCAATTTAGATATTGAGTAAATTAGTTTTTCTAAAAAAATTAGTGTAATTTAATCCCTATAAAATTGGATAGTGAGTAATTAAGGATAATTAATCACGATAATTAAAATAAAAAAATTTCAAAAATATTAATAATGTGATTAATTATTTTTAGATGTTCATTTTTTAAATTATTCTGGATTAAAATTTACTTAATATCAAAATTGAGATGTATTGGAGAGATGCTTTTACTTTACTAAAATAATATAGATTATAAAGCCTCTCTAATCCCTCTCAATTTTAAAATTGAGCAAATTGATCCCTCTAGAAAAATTGAGAAATTTAATTCCGTCAATTTCAAAAGTGAGCACCTAATGACAATTAAGCATTGCATTAGTGCCTTCCATCAATTGTTCATAATTTTGATTGGTATAATAATAAATTTAACCTTCGATGTTTACCTATTTTGTCACTTTGACCTTAATTCTAATAAATTCAATAAATTCAACATCTACACAAATGTTGCGAGATAAATTTGTTAAATTAAGATCTCATTGACAGGATTTGTAAACTTTAAGAGCTAAATTTATTATACCAATCAAAAGAATGTACAGTTGATGGGAAATATTAACATTATGATTAATTGGAATTCCCTGAAATTGACATAAATTAAATTGAATTGCTATGATTTTATATAAGAGGGATCAACTTGCTTAATTTCGAAATTAAGAGGAACTGGAGGGGTGTTTTTACGTTAGTAAAATAATATATTATCCGACAGAAAAATGGATAGGAAGCGAAGTAGTAGGACAGGAGGGGGTTGACTTAACAATTGGTCCGAATCCATGTCAGAAAAGTAAAGTACATTATTAACTCAATAATTTTCACAAATATATCTCAGAGAAAGACAAAAGCAAAACCAAAGCTTTGAGAAAAAAATGGAGGAAGACAAGTCAATGAGTCCTCAGCAGCGGCAGCAGCAGCAATTTCTCTTACACCAACAGAAACAACAACAGCAACAGCAACAGCAACAAATGCTTCTCTTACAACAACTTCAGAAACAAGCCCAACATCATCAGCAACAGCAGCAGGCAATTTCTCGCTTCCCTTCCAACATTGATGCCCATTTACGTACTACTCCTGGTGTTCTTCCCAATCGTGCTATTAACATCCACCCAAACCCTAATTCAACCCCCAATCCTAACCCTAACCCTAACCCTAATTCCACTCCTAATTCACAACAACAGCAACAGCCCCCACAATCACAGCAACAGCAACAGCAGCGGCAACAACAGCAGCAGCAGAAGCAGATGCGGCCGTTGAATCAAGCTGAACTTCGGATGGCTTATCAGGATGCCTTGCGTGTTTGTCACCCTGATTTTAAACGACCCTTTTCTTCCCTTGAAGATGCCTGTGAAAGGTTTGTCTGCTAATTCTCTAACTTTTTAGGAAATGGAATTCTGGGTTTTGTTGGTTCTTTAAATTTTCCTTTTTTATGTATTGGTTGGTGTGGAAATGGCCAAAAAAATGATAATTGTTGGACACCATATAATAGAAATTTCTTCCTTTCTGTTTTGTTGTTAAGTAAAGGTGAAAAGGTGGGAGTTCAAACTTTAGAAAAAAAAAAGGATGAAAATATGATGGTTTGAAATAATGGATTCTTTTTATTATGTTATTGAATTTTGACTAGCATGTGCAGTTTTTGGAAAATTAACTCTTAAGTACTTCTTGTTGCTATTTTCTAGTCGAAGGTTGTATTCCTGCTGTTTGATGTGCAAATTTGGGCAGTTTTATAATGTAAAGATTGTATATTGATTTATCTGCTACAGAAATTAGGGTCTGAATATTAGTGACTGCCATAAGTTTCTCAGTAATGGTAACATGATGGAGCCATTTATAAAGTTTTAGGAACAGGTTATGTCAGATATTTTGATGCTTTCTCGCTGGTGGGATACAATTGTAAATGAGATTTCCAGAAACTATGTGGGAGATAATGTTGATTTGTTTCATGTAATTGCTTCTTCGTTATCTTTCTCTTGTCTAGTTCATCCAAGGTTGAGGACATATAAAAGACTATAATTTATTGGGATTTATATGCATGAGACTGAAAAATTGCTGATGCATTGTGACACATGGCAATTTGGTGGGAAGAATTATGGGATTTATCTACATTTGTCTGGCAAATACTTGGTAAATTAACTTTTGCATGGTTTCCTAGCAAATAGGAGATAAGATGTTCATATTTGGAGGTATACTCCATCTGTTAGGAACCGGTTCCACTAGACAGTTTCGTTCTGGTCAGCTTTATCATCTGTTTCATGTGAACAAAGTGAACGAAAAAAAAAAAGAAATTCTTTTAACATTCAAAGTTACATGAAATTATTTTCACAAGAATTGTATCTTCTTGATTGCATTGAGCTGAGTTGTCAAAAATCAAGCATCAGCAGCTAACATTCACATGTTGCATGTTTATTTGCATAAAAAAATGGAGTTGACAGAGTGATTAAATGATATCTTAGTGTCCTAACTAGTGTTTGTACAGCTTTCATATGCTGCTATCATCTTACCCAAGATGTTTCACCCATTTTTTTGGACTTCACTTTGCATTTTCTCAGTTAAGTATCGAGGCTTCCAGAATTTCTTGTGACTGAATATTTGTTTAGTGTCTTGCTTCTTGTGACAACGAGAACATGTGGAAATACATATACATGCATGCAATTTAAACTAATTCTGCTTGTCCCTCCTGCTGAATCCTTTTCCCTCCTTTTTTTTCTTGGCTATAATCCCTTTTTTTTTTTTTTTCCTTTTCAGTTTATAGATATAGAGTTGTATGGACTGAAGAAAGTAGTTACTATCTATCATAACTTATGTGAGGACGGGTTTACATGACCTGAGGATAATACATTAGCCAGCTATTTAACTTTGACCTTTGGATGGCATTGGTTATATGATTCGAAGTATCTCTGTCTTGAGTATTCCTTTTTATGTCTCAAGTTTTATGGCCTAATTTCCTTCAAACATAACATGGAGAAGTGAAAAAAAATGGAAATAGAGAGTGGCCATCCTTCTAGGAAAATAAAATCCTTTTGGCATACAATGAATGAAAAACTAGCATGTCTGTCATATATAGCTACAATGGAGTTTTTGAATTATCCTGGTAATAATAAATAATAGTAAATTTATTCTTTTGATGGTGCAAAATACCAATCTGTAAACCCTGGTTGAATATTTGCGAAATAATAATATGGAAGCTCATTCATTCGAAGTTTGAGGGTATTTTGCAAACCGTATTTGGAAGATAGGGAACATGGTTAGGGATAGGAAGGCGAGATTTGTTTGCTTTTCACATGAATCACTTCATCCCATGGAGGGTAATAGACCTTTATAGTGTATTTTACTGTGTCATAGTTGTGTTTTAAGGTATTTTATATTTGTATGAATTGTGGTATTAATAATTCATGTTAAATGGAGTTGAGACATTCATGTATCTGTGTCATGTATTGCCAGGTCTAGATAAAATAGTAGTAATTTGAGTTCTCTCTCCCTTCATGCTTGAAGAATTTACACTACAACATCTGGGATTAAATAGTTTTTTCGTGCTTTATGTTCTTTGAAGTGTATTTCATGAAAACGTGTAGGTTACTACCTTACCATGTTGTAGCAGACTATGAAGCAGAGGAGGATGACAGAATTCTTGATTCTGACACAACGGGCCAGATGCCATCTCGGTCCCAGCAGTGGGATCACAACATTGCTGCCAAAGTCGCCGAGTTCACAGCGACGTTCGAGAAACAGGCACTTGCCTTCAACATAATATCTCGCAAACGAGCCGCAGGGGAATTTCGATCTGAGGAAAGGTTGATGGTTGAGCAGGCTCTTCTCCAGGAAGAGAAGAGAGCCATGCTTGAGTTGAGAGCAGAAATAGAATCAAGGGAGAAGGCTAGTCGGGAGGCTCATGAGGCTAAGTTGCGAATGGCAGCAATGGTTCAGGCAGAGCAAGCTCATGCTGAAATAATGGCCCAAGGACCTATAAGAGCAAATGCTCTTGGATCTCATGGTCATGACATTGGAGAACAGTCACAGGGTTTAAACCCTGATGAGATGATGAACGGATGGGGGAACAATGCACCTCGGGATGAAAAGGAGCCTTCGGAAGTTTTCTTGAATGATGAAGAGACTGAAAACGGAGATACAAGTGTGCAGAACGAATGGCGTGAAGTCGGGGAGTTTGATTTGAACAGTAGATAGGTCATGGATGGTGGTGCTTAGTTGGCATTTTGGCATCTCCTTTTCTTAATCGATTTTTTATTAACCTAATTTGTAAAAGAAAAAGTAAAACACGTAGTGATAGGCATAGATGGACATTTTCATTACGTTGTGTTTTTATTGTATTTATTTAGGCATAGACAAGCAAAGCATTTGCTTTGGTGAGCTGCTGCTGGCTTCCATTTAACCTTTTAAATGATCTTTGTAAATTCGCCCATGTTAAATGAATGACTGATCCGAATTCCGAAGTTTATACAAAAAGAAAATATCACTAGTCAAAGTTAGACATCGATTCTGTCAAATTACCACCAAATCATTTCCTCTCTTTTTTCTTTATTTTAGCTCTTTTTCTTTTTGTTTCTTTTCTTTCTCTGTTCCCTCCTAACTTTTCTCTCTCTCAGAACATGTCTGCTGAAAATTGAATATTTTTCTTTTTCATTTTCTAGAATTTGAGCATTCTTTGCTGAGTTGCATTTGCCTATATCTTTTTTGCTACATTATTTTCTTTAAATATTTATATTTTTTCAACAAAAACGTAATTGTCTCTCCATTAAATTTTCATGGATGCCAATGCCATAGGTATAGCTCCTGTTATGCGTTACTTAAAAAGACCAAAAAACAAACAAAAAGACTATGAACCCAGAACTTAGTTCATATGGCTCATGCAACCAACCTTAAAAGAAAATATCAAACAAGTCTGGCATCAGAATCACACAATATTTACAACCCTTTTCCTAGATGCAATTGACTTTGTGCCAAAAAAAAAGGGTCCTAACACTCAGAAAACTTGGTTTCTAATTTCTACAGGAAGAAAGACACTCGCAAAGCAAGGGAAAAATAAATAACAAACCAATATAGTGGTGCCTACTTCTTTGCTTTTCCCTCTTCTTTCTCTCACTCATATCTCATTCTCATACATACAGATGCACAGGCAAAGAACGTATCATCCAACATTATACTTAAAGCCAACGACACTAGGAAAGAAAGGAGGGAAAAAAGGCATTTTCTTTAACCTCAAATTGAAGGAAGAAACAGGGGAAAACAAAGCAAGAATGCGTATTATCTTAAATAGTACCTACAAAATGTTGGGGAGCTGGGAATCCAATCTCTGTTGCAACTCCTTGATCTTCATGGAAAGCTCCAGCTTCTGCTCCTTGTAGCTCTGCAGCAAATACTCTTTCCCTTCTATCACCTCTTTTAGTTCTCCTACTTCTCTCTTCAGCATCTCAATTCTCTCCCCATCCCCCCTTCCCTTTTCAGGGGAGTCTGAGTTGCTCTCCACATCAAGATACCCATTAGCATGGCCATTTCTTATGTCTGATGGCCAAGCTGTATCGATTGATGTCATCTTATTTGTGCCACCATGTCCCACACAGTGATCTGCAATTGCCTTCCTCAGCCTTTGGATTTCTCTCTGAGAGTCGAACAAGTCTCTATTTGCAGCATCCAGTTGTGATTGTAGGTGAGTTGAGTGTGTCACCTGAGCATTCAGTGAATTCTGCAGTTCCATAATCTGATCCTGCATCTCCAGAATCATACCATCTCTTCTTTTTAAGTGTTGCCTTAGTTTCTGTATCACTTCCCGCTTGCTAAATATGTCAGAGCCAGATTCTGAGACACATGGTGAGTCAGAGCAGTTAGAATGATGAAATGGCCTAGGAGGCAACTCAAGGCGATCTGGAGATGATGCCCACATAACACCATTATCCTTGCTGAAATCAGAGGTGGGAACTGTCACCAGAGGGAGAGCAACCTCAGATTCTGGCAGTATCTGTCCATTGGGTGGGTGCTTCTCTATGTTTTCAGCTCCTGTTTTGAGCCCAAACTTAAATAAAAGACCAAAAGGTGCAAGAAACGGTAAAAACACATACATTTCAGACTTATGTTGATCTAACTCCTCATTTTTTCTAAACTACCAGTATCAGTCGCATATAAACACCACAAAGCGGGTATGATTAAAAACTTAGATGCCATGTCTTAACACTCCGAAGGCAAGGAATTTGATATTATGATGGGATTCATAAAAGGCTTAGTACTTGAGGAAAATGAGACTCTGTTTCTTCTATTTCCAGTGAATACGTGACTATTTACACTAAAAAAAGAGATATGGGGAAAGAAATCAAACTAGAGAATTCATAACAATTCCATTTCTTCACTTTATTATCCCACTTGAAAGACCCAAGCAAAAGCATAGAAAGTGAAAAACTAAAACAAGTGCATGTATATATGTTAAAGCTTCGGACATCTCAAACTGTAAGATAGCCGCACCACACCTGACATGCAGTTGAAACAACCATCATCTTCTTCAGTAAATGCGTACATGTTTGAATGCAATCGGCAACCTGACGATCTCCTTCTATCAGAAGTTCCATTCCCTGTAATAAACTCTAAATTTAGAATTAGCTATTTATTCAACACAAATTATTGAAGCAACAGATACCAGTCTACCTTTCAAGCTGGCAGTAGCATTGTCCTGCTGCTTTATGTCAAGTGCCTGCTTCGGCTTGTAACCAAGTCTAACTGATAAAGTACTTAGCAAAGCACCACCAGCGATGAGAATCCAATTTGGCCCCTCACCCTGAAAATTTTTTGACTTCTGACCCCTAGATACCCGACTGTTTCTTGTATTCATTTTAAGAGCAAGTGAAGGGTTAGATGAGAAAACTTTGAATCACCCAAATATGGCCTACAGTCAGAGTACACAACATGCAATTACTATCCATGTAAAACAAAAGTGAGGTGAAATAGCATAAAGAAAGCAATAAGTTCTACAAAATCCACTTCTTAATAAGAAACAAAAGGGTCTTGAGACTTGAATGTGAACTAAATACGTCAATAGAACAACTTTTTGAGAGCAATTAGATATCTTTAGATAAAGAATCAATTCCCACTCTCCGTACATCCCACAGACCTACTAAACATTATAGATTCTTTTGATTATTATTATTATTATTATTATTATTATTATTATTATTATTATTATTATTATTATTATTATTTACTTTTTATAGATTGTCCCATCATGAAAAAGCATCTGGAGGCATCTGTAGCTCTTGACAGATAAGCTTTTGTTATGGGAAAATGAGTTGATGTCATAAAATACATCCAAAGGTCAAAATCAAAAGCCTTTTGAATAACAAAGCCACAAAATTCTCCCCATGCTATGCTTTGTGCAACAAGCAAAATAAAAATAAATGCAATTACGCTGCTCAACTTACAACAGAAAGGTTAGTCTCTCTAAGCGAATGTAAACGACAACATCTCAAGCATTACAAGTCTAAAACACATCATAATACTTTAAAGTCCTATACTTCTACCTCATTTAGGCAGTCAAGTAGCACATAAACGATAGACAACATCTTAAAAACAGATGAACCAGGTGCTGAAGACCAACAAAATCAACACCCTACAAAAATAAAACAGATGAGAGAAAAAAAAGAGTAACGATCAACCGGTCTTAATGCAAGTAGACATATGTCACAAGAGACACTACGTATTATCCTAGACTCAAATCAAAGAAAAACATTATTGTTCAACTAACTCATCTCTTTCATGTAATTTTAGCTATGCGTGTATCATAAAATAGTGTATTTAATAAAAATTAAAAATCAAAGAGAAAATTTCAAAATTTAAAAGAAAAATAGTGTATTTGTGTGGTTAAGTTAAAAAAAACTTTGCCCAAATGCTACAACGAAGCAGAAATAGGATTCAAATTTCTATTCAGACAATGCGCATAAGGATTCAAGACTACTGTTATGAGAACTCAAACTCCAAGTTCTAGTATAAAATAAATAAATAAATAAGCGCAAGCTATCCACTATCTAAAACTGAGCTCACATTTCTCTTAACACCTACAAGTATCGTTACAAAAAAACACTAATATTGTTAAAACCTACAAGTTTCTAATACAATTCCTAAACAATTTAAACCCAAAATCCCCCACCCCCCCCCCCAAAAAAAATACTAATGTAAACTTTTAATCTATTCTTTTAATCCTTCTCCTCTTAGTTATTAATTCAATGAAAAAACCGAACAAATAAACTCACATCAACTAAAACACAGAAGTGCAAACTTTGAGGAGGAACAAAGGGAAAGAAGATAATCAAAAGAGATGGCAAAAGCAAACCTCATCCAAATAAAAATTAGGGTTTACTTCGACAGGGTTTCTCCGGGAACTCCGTCAACGGCGTCGTTTTCGACAAGTGCTTCCCTCCTCTGTCACTATTCACTCCCGCCCTCCCTTTCTCTCTCTCTTTAGAAATGGCAATATCAGAGGGTTTTTCAAATGGCGGCTTTTAGGCTTTGGCTGATAGATAATTTTCCTTCCCTTTTTTTCTTTTAAAAAAAATTATAGAAAATAAAATATTAAAGAAATACAAAATCGGGAGGGGTTTTTTACCGCGTCGTAATGACACGTGTCTGCGTTTGCCTTCAATATTCCGTTTATTTCGGTTTAAGTTTGTTAGGATTGGCTAATTGGTTGGTCCATTTTTTTGTTTTGTTTTGAAAAGCTTAAAATTTCCCAAATTTTTATGATTATCTTTTGGATTTTTGCTAAAAGGAACCCTTTAATCCTATAATTTGCATATCCGATCTTTTATTCTTAATACTATCTTATTTGAAAATTTATTTTTAATTCAAAATTTGGATAAATTTAATGAATTTGGGAGAATTGTTTTTCAAAATTAAGACATTTATCGTGGATAATAATAATTAGTCTCTTCATCACTAGTATTTTTTGAAAAAATAAATGATTGGTCATGAAATGTGTATTGAAAAATGTATAATATTTTTTAGAGATTATGCGTAGATGTATGTTTGCCTTGTGCTTTCTTTTTAATGAGCGCATTAAAATAGTAAATAAAATTATCAAATAATGCATGTTGACACCATTTTTTAGATGAAAAACGGGGTCGACTTGGGTTTTGACGAAAACTGATAAAACGGGAGTCACCACCAATCTTTTTTTATAAAGTGTGATTGGATCACCTTGAAAAGTGGTTGTTTTTAATAAATGATTTGATTTTATTAAAACAACGGTTTTGGTCCACGAAATTCAAAAAAAAAGGTTCAATAGTCGGTTACGCACGAGGAAGGATTAGCACCCTCGATACGCCCAAAAATTGGTACCTAGTTGATTATTTAATGTATTAGTGTCGAAAAACTGAAAACTTTAAAGAATTTCAAAATACGATCCTTAAAAGAAACTTCGAATGGCAGGGATTAAAATTCAAGAGGATATTTAGCAATTTGGCTAAACGTGAAATCGAAACCCAGCACCTTAGGGCACGTTTCTTGAATTTCCAAACGCAAAACATTGCCTTATTTTTGAAAAGTTTTTAAAAAGATATTTAGCTATTTGGTCGAACGAGAAATCGAAACCCAATACCTTAGGGCACGTTTCTCGAATTTCCAAATGCAAAATATTGCCTTATTTTTGAAAAGTTTTTAAAAGGATATTTAGCTATTTGGTCGAACGAGAAAAATCGACACCCAACACCTTAGGGCATGTTTTCTCGAATTTCCAAACGCAAAACATTGCCTTTATTATTTTTTTAGAAAAAATTCTCATATCGGGAAAACAGCGCGTCATATCCAATTCGTTAGGACACAATATATTGAATTCCCGATAATGAACTTTTTATTATTTTTAAAAGAGTAACCTCGATTATTTAAATTCAACAAAGAAAATTGGAACCCAATTTGTTAGGGCTCGATTCTCTCGAAGATCTAAAATATCGAATATTACTTATATTTTTAAAATTTCTTTTTTGAAGTCTAAAAAATGGGTGTAATAGAATGATGATGATAATGGTGTAAATAAAATAATATAAGCAAAACAAAATATAAATAAATAAGAAGTTGCATATATATAAATAAAATCAATCACGTATGTACAATAATAAACAAATATAAAGCATAACAAATAATAACGGACATGTAAATAAATAAATGAACAAGATTAACAAAATTATAAAAATATATATACATCTATATATATATGTATAAAATTATGAAAATATAAAAAAAAACATATGCATATATACGTATTATTACATGAAAAATTATGTAAGTGTATGTATATACATATATACTTATACAACAATCATCAAATATAAAAAGTCTATATATGTAGGTATATATATATGAATCATAAAATAAAGAATATATACAAATACATATTTTAATATATGTAAAAAAAACCATGAGAATATATATATATAGATATGTATAAAAAAATATGAGTATTTATGTATATATTAAATAAGTTATAAAATATATATATACGTTTGTATGTATGTAAAAGTAAGTTATTATAAAATATGGACATGCATAATGCATATATAGAATAAAAGTAAAGCTGAAAATAATATTAAACTAACCAAATATAATAGTAACAAATAAATAAAAAAGGAAAATAAAAACTAATAATAATTAATAATAGTAATAATAATAGCAATAATAAGGTTAAATAATAAAAAGGCTAAAAATATTGACTAAATCGAAATAAAATAAAAAATACAGGGCTGATTTGAAAATAAAAAGGCGACAAGAATCAAATTGCGACACGCGCAAAAAAAGAGGGACCAAAGCAGTAAATTTATCCAGGCCTTTAAAACGACGTAGCTTCGGGGGACCAAATTGCAAATAAAAATAAATTACTGAGCAAATTAAAAAAAACAGAAGGCGATTGATTGTAAAACTATTTAAAATCAAAAGGGCTAAAGGGACAAATAACCCAAATCTCAAAAACACGCGGATCCTCCGGGTAATGGGTCGGGTCGGGTCGGTCCGATCCAAGGCAAAACGGCGCCGTTTTGGTGCCTGAGAAGGCTGCCCAAAACGACGTCGTTTTGGAAGCCTATTTAAGTCAATTTTTTTTCAGAAATTCATTTTTCTTCTTTCTCTTCAAAAAAAAAATCAGAAAGCTCTCAAAAAAATCCTCTCCTCTCCCCTGAAACCGGCGAACAGGGCCGCCACGTCGCCGCCGTGCCGGCCACCGTGCACGGTGGCCGGAAATTTCAAAAAAAAGGTAAAAATTTTATTTTTTTTTTATTTAAAAACTCTTGTACTAATATATATTGTTGTTAGAAGAGAAAACAATAAAAAAAGGACTAAATGCGTAAAAAAAAATGAAAAGTCACCTTGAAGGTTTTTTTTTTGTTTTTATTTCTGGAAAATGTTACAAAAAGAAAAAGAAAAACCAGCCCCCCTTTACAAACATAAAGATCGGTCCCCCCCTTTACAATGCAACACATTCGGCTTTATAGCCGAAAGAAAAGAAAAACAGATCTAAGAAAATCTCTCATTGCTACTGTTTTCTTCTGCTTTGCGTGTTTCTTTTCTCTTTGCAGGGAGTTGTTGGCGCGGCAGGGAGGAGGCCGTACGGTGGCAGAGGGTAGGTGGTGCGGCGCCAGAGATTAGGAGGCTAGGGTTTCTCTTTTTTGTTTAGGTTGTGGGCTGTTAGGGTTAGATTTAGGTGGGTTGGGATTTGGGTCTTTATTGGGCCATCTGATTTGGGTTTGTAATTGTGTTAGTTTGGGTTTGTTTAAGTGTACTGGGCTGATTTTGGGTTAGGTCTAGGTGGGTATAGGGTTGGTTTTATTTGGACCATATTGGGCCCCGGATAAATTTGGGCTTGTACAATGCATATAATGTAAACTTTAAATACAAATAATATATTGATTAATCTTTAAGATGTTTTTATTTTTATTTTTAGAGAATAAATATAAAAAAGAGGAAGAAAAAAGAAAAACACTTACCTTGTAAAGATTGAATGGAATTGTCTGCCTCTTTCAGAAGGGAAATGGAATTAGGTTGAGTGTGGACCGAAAAGGAAAAACTATTAAATATGTATGATAGTATGAGTATAGTTTACTCAAATAAAAACTTCTTTCCACGTGTGAGGAATAAGGATGGTGTCCCTTTTTTAAGGTTTAATTTATGATTTGATTTTTTTATTTTTATTTTATTTTACTACTTAATTTTTTTTATCTAATTTGGTATCAGACATTTAAAAAAATTGGTGGCAAATTAAATAATATCATGTGGAATTCTTTTGTAAAATAAAATTTTAATTCACAATTTAATCCTTAAAATATACTCATTTTTATATTTTAGTACTTAATTTTTTTATTAAATATGCATTTTCTTTTGTGAAAAAAAAAAAGCAATTGTATATGCTAAGGGTAGCAAATGGTGGTTCCTCCTAATATGGCATGCTACAATATGGACTACTAATGGGATATATGATACGGATATGACTAATAGACACATTCTTGTGATGTATCTAATGTTTTATGGCATTTTTGACTGCCTTAAATAAGTTATTGAAGTTATAAGATGTTGGTAATGCAAAAATATGATCATTGGAATCTGATTGTTATAATATAATTGTTGAAATTTGATTGTTGCAATATGACCGTTGATTTTTTGGACCATTTTGCCTCTTCAAGAATCCAATAAAATACCTCATTTTTCATAAGCAAATAAGAGTGTCGAAACCACTTTTTTTGAAAAGAACAAAAATTTAGTTATCGACTTATTTAAAATGAAAATTGGAGTCGCCACCGATCTTTTATTGAGATGTGATCGGATCACCTTGAAAATAATTTTAGGTCTGCGAATTTTGAGAAAACAGGTTCGGGAGTCGGTTACGCACGAGGAAGAGTTAGCACCCTCGTGACGCCCAAAATTGGTACCGAATTGGTTGTTTAATGTCTTAATGTCAAATTTTTGAAAAGATTTTAAAATACGATCCTTTTATCTTGAATAAAATGATTTGGATGATAAGGCTCACTTATTTCAAAGAAATAAATTGTCACACTCAATAAGTTAGAGTGCAACATTTCGAATCCTCAAAATCAAGTTTATCTCTTGACTTTTAAAACCTATGCATTTTGAGAAGGATATCCGATTATTAGGGTCCAATGGCAAATTAAGACCCAGTAAGTTAGGGTTTAATTTCCCGAAGTTCTTAAACATCGAATATTGCCTTTATTTAAAAAAAAAACCTTAATTCGGAGTAGCAAAATTATCGGATCCAGTGAGTTAGGGTCCAACATTTTAAAATCCCGAAGAACTTTATTTGAGATTCGTACGATTTAGTTTAAAAGATACTAGGCCACCCAAATTCAACGAGGAAAATTGAAGCCCGGTAAGTTAGGGCACTATTTTCTCGAGAATCATTAGATGCCGGAAATTTTGGGAACTTAAAACTACTTCAGTACATCAATAAAATGCGATCTTTTAAGCGACGCAATATGGGTAAATGTTTTCTTACAACATAAAGGATGATTTGTAAATAACATACACTAGTGGGTAACAAATAATCAATATATAAATACAAACAAGCATAGTAACAATAATCTCAATTACGCCAATAGTAACACCAACATTTGAAATACATATTATATAAAAGATAAATTAAAATACATTAAATATTAATTTAAAATAAGCAATATGTAGGGAGTGAAACTTCATGTAAGTAATAATATATACTAATATGCAAAAAGTGAAATAAACTAAATATATGTGGATATTTAAAATAAGTAAAGCATCTATATATATCAATAGGTTTAAAAAATATATAAAGTTTAAAATTAAATAATATATACGTTACGTACATACATATATGTATAATAAAACTAATTTAAAGATAATAGTAAATAATAAAGTAATGTATACATACATAGGAAAATAGAAATATAATCCAATATAATAATGGTTACAATAGTAAATAGTATAGGTTAATTTTAAAATAAGTAATATGTAAAATAACTTAAAAATAAAATAATATATAAAGTAACTTAAAATGATTAGACTTATAAGTTAGGTCAAGATAATCAATAAAAGGTTTAATATAATCTATAAAAGAGAAAATTGGAATTAAAATAATTTGAAAATAAACAAAATTTTAAAATAACATATATAAAGTGATGTATATATATAAACATATATTATATATAAAAATTTAAAATGGATAAATAATAGCAAATAAAAACAGAATTATGAAATAATTTAAAGCATGCCATATAAAAATATAAATTACATACAACATATATATTTAAAATAAGGGCTATTTACAAAGAAAAATAAATGAATAAATAAATGAAGTGACACAGAAATAAAAAATAAAAAATATAAAAAAATAAAACGAAATATATATAAAACAAGTAAAAAGAACCACAATAGTGCTAATAATAATAATAATAGTAATGACAATAAATTGATTAATAAGCTGACTAATAAAAGGATTAAATCATAATTAAAATCGAATTAACAGGAAACAAAAGAAATTAAAAATAAAATTCGGGTCAAAATGCGATTAAAATAAAATTAAAAAACCAAAAACAGAATTAAAATAAATAACAAGTACTAAATCACAACGCGCGAATGACACGAGGGACTGAAAGAGAAATAATCCCAACGCCTCGAAACGCTGTGTTATGAGAAGGATTAAAGTGAAACAAAAACAAAATAAGAGATTGAATTTAAAAAGAAATAAAAGAACTAGATTGCAATGCGCTATAAAAAGCGAGGGAACAGTGGCGCAAATAAGCCATTGAGATGAAACGCGTGGATCCTTCCCTCGGGTCAGGTCACCACACGGGTATAGGCCGTGAAACGGCGTCGATTCCCTTTTGTTATTTGAAACAAAATTTTTCCTTAAAAATCATTTCTGCTTCAGTTCTTTAAAAAAACAAAAAAAGGAAAGAATCTGTTAGGGTTTCAACCTTAACCCTTTGAACGCCGCCGACAACCAGGCCACGCTAAGGCCTCCGATCTCCGATTGCGACGGAGTGGGCAAAGTCAGGTATGCCGCTCCTACTTTAACCCCTTTTCGTTATATCTCTATGTATGCCACTAAAAAAACAAAAGGATAAACTGTTAAGAAGCAAATATCAAAAGAAAGGCGAGAAAAAGAACCACCTTTTTGAGAAAAAGATCAATCCCCCTTTGATATCTATTTTTTTTTGTATTTCAATATGTCTCTCTGTGTGTGTTGATATCGTAAAAAAAAGGGTCCTTTTTACAAATCTCATTGGCTCTTTTTATAACCGAATAATAAAAATAAAAAAAAAACAGAAATACAATGTTTTTCTTTGTCTCTGCTGCGTTGTTTGCTTTGTTTGCAGGTACGTTCGTACGGTGACGTGGCGCGGCTCGTTCGGAGGCTTGCGTGATGGGGGTGCACGTGAGGCTCATGTGTGAGGGCAGTGGCTGCTGTGCGCATGAAAAGCGGTGGCGACGGCTTGCTGCAAGTTGCTAGGGTTTCTACAATCGGGTTGGGGATTTGGGCTGTAATGGGTTTGTAATTTGGGCCTGGTGTTGGGTAATGTAATTAGGTAATCAGGTTTGTGATATTGGGGCTTAGTGGTCTGATGTATTTTGGGTTTGGGTAAATTAATTGGGCCTACTGTTGTAATAAACTGGACATTTATTTATTTTATATATTTTTTTTTATATTTTGGTTTTAATACTTAGGCTCGGGCCGGGCGAAATTTGGGTATTACAAAGAGCTTCTCTCATCCTTCTCAATTCTTTATCTTTCTTTTCTCGACTTTGGCATCTTATTAAATTTACATCAGAGGAAATTTTTGTTTAGGAGATTAGATTTTAAGTGAGGTCGTTTGTGACCCCTCCAACATTTCTTGGAAATTGAACCTAATGTGATTTTTCTGGTCAAGTTTTGATGTGTTCCATCATCCTTATTCGACTGTATGAATATACAAGTTCTGTATTAACCTTGAGGGGCAATGTCCACTACACGATTACACTGATCAGGACGAATTTGCTTCTAAAGCAGTAGTTCTTTCACGAAATAGTGATTCTTTCTTTTATTTTCTAGCCAGTGCTAGCAATTTTGTGTTACATTTATATTTTTCCAACACAGGTGAGAGTCTCCCTCACACCTATTTGAAAAAGAATTGATGTGGTTTGTAGAGTTGGAAGCCTATCATGTCTAAAGAAATAGATTTGATGATGGAATCATTGGCCATTAGGCCTTGGTCTTGTACAAGTCATTCTCCTTGTTTTAGGTAAATGTCTTGATTTAAGTCCAGTCTGTATGGAATGTCTTTCTATTAATGAAACGAAATGAATGCTAAAAATATTCTGTCGAGTTATAAAGTTGGTTCTTGGTAGGTAGTAAATTTTCAAAAATTGGGAATCATGCTCCAATACTAAAGTTACAAGATCGGAACTCTATCATGGTTCTGTTGGGGTTAGTACATCGTTAGATCATAATAGATATCTTGGTCTACCATCTCCGGTGGGTCGTGATAAAGGAAAATTCTTTTATTTTATCAGAAAATGTCTTAGCAATCGACTCTTTTCTTGGAAGAGCAAGCTCGTCTCTAAGCCTAGTAAGGAAATTGTTATTAAAACTGTGGCACAATTTGTACCCATGTTCTGCATGAGCGTCTTTTTTATACTTGTCAATATGTTTGAAGAGGTGCAGAAAATGATGAATTCTTTTTGGTAGGATTCTGGTAATAATGATCATCGAAATATCCATTAAGCATCTTGGGACAAGCTTTGTGTTCCTAAAAGGCACAAAGGTATGAGATTTTGTAATTTGGCTATGCTTGGAAAGCAAGCGGCGCGCCTTATTATTCATCTAGATACAATATTGATCGGAAATGCTGTTGTTTTAAGTATATGTTTAAGAGTTAGAAATGGAACAAACAATTTATTCAAAACTCCATACGTATTGCAGTGGCATCAGTTTTGCATACAACTTTATTTGCTCATTTTCCCTTACACCATAAGGGATGTTTAAAGCAATGTAATATAGAATCGTCACCATTGACACAGATTTGAGCGGATGAATTACGGTAGAAATTAAGATTTGGGTTATGGCCTACTCAGCTGGCTTCCGGCAAGCAATGATGGCAAACTTTATCACCCCTTTCTGGAAACCTTCGATCATCAATGGCATCACCAGTGCACCTTTTATTGTTTTTAATCCTAATCAACCCCATAATTATGAACAAGGCTCAGAAAGCTAATTATAATTTACTTCTAAGAGGCTGTTTATTTATTTATTTTGCTCTCATGATTCTATTAAAGCGTGATTGTTGAAAAAAAATATAATATTACCACTTCGTAGCAGCGATGTGAAGCCCTTCCATGTCAATGCTGAACGTATCACTGCTGGCCAAAAGGGTGCTACATTCTCAGTCCAGTCTCCTGCCTTTATATCCTGCATTACATCCCAAAGGTGTTACATGATGCAACCATCTTAATTGCATCAAGCACGAACATTAAAAACGCAAGATGAAAAAGAGATACGGATATGATACGAATACGTTAAAATTTATTTAAATCTATCAAAAGTATATGTAAAGGGTTCTTTAAGTAAAGTGAGGAGACGTTACAATCTAGAAAAACGAGATGTCGTGGGGAGATGATGAGAGGAAGATCGGAGCAAACTCTGGAAAACAAGTGTGATGGACGCAATAAAGGGTTGAGAAATATGAGAGCTACGTGGTTGTTGTGATTGTAAAAAGAAAGTTGCAAAGAGAATTTTATAAAGTTAAGTTTGCCAAAAGATAAAAAAAAGTCCCCTAAAAGCAAATGAGACACTCAAACTTCTATTTATAAACCTTGAAAAAGGAACTTATGAAAAGAAAGTGCTTTCAAGGAAGTTATGAAAAGAAAATGAGCACAAGTGTTCTAAAATGGTAGGTAGTGGGATTAAAAGTGATTATTGGGACAAGAGAAAATGGAAGATAACTTACATAAATTATGGGTATAATGGCAGTTAATGAAAGTTGCACTCACTTAGTATTTTAACAACTTTTAAGTATCAACACAACGGTTGTTCATTAAAGAAATAAGGAGGAAACACTTGCATTCTCAAAGAAAGGTTAAGAATATATCTTTGAAAATTTCCATATCAAAACCTTCAATTCATGCTTTACAGGACATCCTAAAAGTGGAATAACGCAAGAATCCAGTCAGCCTTTCAAGATTATTCCCAAAAAATTATTCACAAAGAAAGTTGTTCCTGAAAGTGCTCATGTAAAGAACAATATTTCTCGAAACTACTATTGATTAGATAGTTAGTACCCAAAAACAATTATCTACGGTATATAAATATCAATGATGATAATGACAAAAAAGAAAAAATACAAGTAAGACAAAAATAAAAGAATTGCATGAATTTTTGTAGCAAAATGAAGGAATAAAATACCTGGAGAGATAGGGACTGAAATAATTTGACATAATCAGAAGTAGAACACCACTCTGGTAAATAGTAAGCATCACATATTCTGTTTAAAAGCTTTTGCTCCCATGGCTGCAAAGACTCTTCAGATGGACCAAGATCCCTATGGCACCATGTCACTACTATTATTGTGCCTCCTGGAGCTGCCACTCGCACCAGCTCTTTAACAAACTGCCAGTTTATTCACAATTTGTAACCCCAAAGACAACCAATCTAAGATGATATTATCAGATAATTCAAGCAAGGATGCATTTTATTTTCTATTATTATTTAAAAGAAATTGTGCCAAATGAAACTAAAAAAGAAAGTTACAAACCTTGGGTTTGTCAGGCATGTGTTCTCCGCTTTCCATAGACCAAACAAGATCAAATTGGTCATCAGGGAATGGTTGGTTCAAGGCATCTGCAACTTCAAAACAAACCTGCTAATACGGCTACGTGTTATACTAATAAATAAGTTATTGCATTTGGCTAATGGTAAAAGCCTTTAATATAGGAATACATACCTGTTCTGCTAGTCCTTGAGCATTAGCAAGAGCATTGGCTCTTCCAGCTTGAACAGGGCTCAAAGTAATGCCTTGGCATTTTGCCCCATATTTCCTTGCTAGATACCTAGAACTGCCTCCTATCCCACACCCAACATCAACTATTCTCTTGGGCCTGTTTGCTGGGTCCTCTGCAAACCCAATTTCAGATATTTCAATTGAGTCCCGAGGATAAGGAGAAAATAATTAACACAAATGAACTATTCATCCATGCCAATTAAGGCAACAAAAATCTGGATGTACAACAAAAACTCATCAGTTTCGACCATCTATGACTATTAGGGCCATGTTTGGATGTCAATTTCAATGCTTTATTTTTCTTATTCACGTTTTGCTTACAAATATATTACTAACCTAACCAATCTTTTCCTGCATGGACTCCATCCAACATATATCTGAATTATGAACAAATTTCCTGTCAATCCCACTTAAACGCTGCTTCTAAAAGCTCAAATGTACTAAAAATATATACAGATAATCCCCTCCTTTTTCATGAATTCAACAGCACTGTCGTTAACTGGTAAAAAAATTTAAATGGATTTGTAGAATCAATTTAATTTAAACCAAAATAGTTAAAATTGATAATATGATTTCAACATTTAGTTTTATTTTAAGTAATCTTTTTTAAACAATTCAAAATTTTATTAAAAATTCAAAAATTTTAGTTCAATCCGTTCATACTAGTTTCCGATTTAACCAGTTCAAAGTCACTTTCTCACTGGTTCTTGATCCAGTTTAAACAACATTGATTTTAAGGTAAACTATATCAATAGTCACGCATGTTTTTGTTTTGTTTTGGACACTTAAGTTTAAAATTTTCTATTTTAGTAACTGACGCTAAATCACTAATGAAATGTTGATGTGGTATTTCTAATTAGCATAATAGCAAATATAGCATTCCAATATTTATATATTTTATCATTTTGGTTTTAATTCTAAAAATTCAAAAAAATTAATCATCAACTTACACGTGAACTATTTCACACGAGTTGTCATATTAGTGTCGTTCAAATTTTCATAATTCAGTTAACTTTTTCAAAAAGTGCAATTTGATTAAATTTTAAAAATGGAAGACCAAAGTGATTTAAAAAGATAAAAGAGCTTCGATAAATAAATTTACCATTATGCAAAAAGAATTATGGGTATTTATGTTATTTAAAATTTGGCTTAAATGTAACCCTCAAACTTTTTCAAGAAAAAGTAATTAAGCCCCTCCTTTTTGTTGCACTCAATTGAGCACTTAAAATTTCAAAATGCATAAAAAAATGCCCTCAAACTTCTTCAAAAAAAGCAACTAATCCCCTTTTTTTTCACTCAATTGATACTTGAACTTTCAAAATGCAACAAAAATACCTTTAAAATTTTTCAAAACAACAATTAAGCCCCTCCTCTTATTAAAAATTAGAAAAGAAATTATAAATAATAAAAAATTTAGAAAAAAAATATTAAAATTTATTAAAATTAGATTTTTTTATAAAAATTGTAAAAAAATAAAAAAAATTGTAAAATTTTATAAAAATCATAAAAAAAAAGTTAAAGACCCCTAGTTTTTTTCAATTAAAGTCATCACGTGTCACAACACAACGTGACATGTTTCGAAAAATGATAATCAATAAAAGTTATAGAAAAATTATAATTTTTTTATAATTCTATATATTTTATATTTTTTTTACAATTTTTATAATTTTTATAATTTTTAATAAATTTTTAATATTTAAAATTTTATAATATTTATTGATTTTATTGATTTTAATTTTTTCTAATTTTTAATAAAAGCAGAGGCTTTTTTTTTTAGTTTGAGAGATTTTTTTATACATCTTAAAAGTTCAAGTACCCAATTGAGTGCAAAAAAAAAGGTTTAAATTTTTTTTAAAAGGTTTGAGGGTCTTTTTTTTATATATTTTGAAAGTTCAGATACCCAAATGAATGCAAAAAAAAAGAGGGATTTAATTGCTTTTATTGAAAAAATTTAAAGACTTTTTACATTTTTAAGCCTTAAATTTTTAAACAAAGAAAGGAATTGGCTTTCCAAAATTTTGGTTAAACCATTTCATTTTTTTTTAGAAAAAGTAGCTTTAATAATTGGCATAGAAATCCTCTTAAATAAGTAACTCTTGATATCGGAATAATTCATTGGTCGGATCACGCATTTAGGTTTTAAGGTTTCGTTTGAAAAATAAAAGGATTTAATTAAAATATAAAGTTCAGAAAATAAGTTTGGATAAAATTTAAAATTCATTTTCTATATGGACTGGACGTTGGATAAAGTTTTTTTTAAAAATTTATATTTAAATAAAAATTAATTTAAACAAATAAAATATCGACCAGCCAAATCAAGATTTATTTTCCTTATAATGGACTTGACTTAAGCAAAACAGTACTAAACTTATATTTTAGCCGAACCCAGCTAGAAGCACTAGAGGTGCTCATAGCTGGGTTGGGTTGGATTTTGAGTTGGAGCTAAACATGATATTAATATATTTTATGCTTGCCCAAACTTAGTTTGACTTGAAATATGGCTTAAAATTTTACCCAAACCTGTCCATATTTGCAAAAGATTAACTCAAGCCCATTTTAGGCCCACCGATATTATTTTTAATTTTTTAAAAATATTTATATTATATTATTTTAATATTTAATAATTATATACTTTTTTATTTATTAAAATTTTTTATATAGTAATCTTAACATTATTTTAATGTTTACATTAGAGTAATATTATATATTCAGTATAGGTTTATTTTTTTGAATGTGTTTTAAATTACATAATATATAAAAATAACATAATATAAAATATTATAAAATTAAAAATGAATCGGGTTGAACTCAAGCCTTGAATGTTCAAATTCAAACCCGACTCATATTTTAAATGAACTTCTCTTTTTGCCGAAACATATTTTTTGGGTATTTTACTAAAATAATACAAAAAAATAAAAAAAAACCAAAATAGTATACTATTTTTTTATTTACCAAAATAGTACCAAAAAAACAAAACAGTAGAAAATGGGATGCCACAAGCGACACCAAAGGTGCCTGTGGCAGAGGCTGCACCAACATGTTCGTATTTCAACCATTTGTTCGTATTTTTTTCCCAAATTTTATTACTTTAAAAAAATATATTATTTTCTAATTTTATTATTTTACATTATTTTAGTACATTATTTTTGAAATGTATTCATTTAGTTTGATTTTTAAATAAATTAAAAAAAACTTATTTCGACCATTTGTTCGCATTTTTTTCCCGGATTTTATTACTTCCAGTAAAAATATATTATTTTTGTATTTTATTATTTTACATTATTTTAGTACATTATGTTTGAAATGTATTAATTTACTGTGTTTTTTAAATAAATTTAAAAAAACCCTTATTTTGGCCTTTTTTCGTATTTTTTCTCAAATTTTATTACTTTAAAAAATTATACTATTTTCTAATTTTATTATTTTACATTATTTTAGTACATTATTTTTGAAATGTATTCATTAGTGTGTTTTTTAAATAATTTAAAAAAACATTATTTCAACCCTTTGTTCGTATTTTTTTCTCGGATTTTATTACTTTAATAATATATTATTTTCGTATTTTATTATTTTACATTATTTTAGTACATTATTTTTGAAATGTATTCATTTAGTTTGATTTTTAAATAAATTTAAAAAAACCATTATTTCGGCTCTTTGTTCGTATTTTTTTCCCGGATTTTATTGCTTTCAATAAAAATATATTATTTTTGTATTTTATTATTTTACATTATTTTAGTACATTACGTTTGAAATTTATTAATTTACTGTGTTTTTAAATAAATTAAAAAAAACTTATTTCTGCCCTTTATTCGTATTTTTTTCTCCGGATTTTATTATTTTAAAAAAATATACTATTTTCTAATTTTATTATTATATATTATTTTTGAAATGTATTCATTTAGTGTGTTTTTTAAATAAATTTAAAAAACTTTTATTTCGGCCCTTTGTTCGTATTTTTTTTCCAGATTTTATTACTTTTAATTTATTTAAAAAACACAGTAAATTAATAAATTTCAAACATAATGTACTAAAATGATTTAAAATAATGAAATACAAAAATAATATATTTTTTAAAAGTAATAAAATCCGGGAAATAATACGAACAAATGGTCGAAATAAGGGTTTTTTAAAAAAAATTATTTAAAAAATACAGCAAATTAATACATTTCAAATATAATGTACTAAAATAATGTAAAATAATAAAATGCGAAAATAATATATTTTTATTAAAAGTAATAAAATTTGAGAAAAAATACGAACAAAGGGCCGAAATAAGAGTTTTTTTTAAATTTACTTAAAAATCAAACTAAATGAATACATTTCAAAAATAATGTAATAAAATAATATAAAATTAGAAAATTAGAAAATAGTATTTTTTTAAGTAATAAAATCTGAAAAAACATAATAATGAAATAAGGGTTTTTTTAAAATTTATTTAAAAAACATAATAAATTAATACATTTCAAACCTAATGTACTAAAATAATTTAAAATAATAAAATAGGAAAATAATATATTTTTATTGAAAGTAAGAAAATTCAGGAAAAAAATACAAACAAAGGGGCGAAATAATGGTTTTTTTAATTTATTAAAAAATCAAACTAAATGAATAAATTTCAAAAATAATGTACTAAAATAATGTAAAATAATAAAATTAAAAAATAATATATTTTTTAAAGTAATAAAATTTGAGAAAAAAATATGAATAAAGGGCAAAAATACGAATATATTAGTGCAGCTTCTGCCACAAACACCTTTGTGCAGCTGGCATTCCATTTTCTACTGTTTTGATTTTTTTGTACCATTTTAATAAATAAAAAATAATATACTATTTTAATATTTTTTTTGTATTATTTTAATAAAATACCCCAAATTTTTTTAACTTAATATTTTTATCTAACTTCTTCTACAACCCACTGGACAGATATTCCAGTTCATGAACAGTTGGAAAGAGCACCTATATGTTTGGACTTGGCACTACTCTCGCTAACGATAAATTCAACGACATAATCTAATCTTCCAACAGAAACTAACACGTGGATTATTGAAAAATATGTAAAGAAAACTAACCTGATATTCCAGCAAAACGGAGCGATTCTTCGACCATTCGAATCTGAGCGGCACGATGATCTGAACCCGAAATATCGGAACCCGGCTCGTAATATCCATGGTGCATATGGTCACCCCATATGTCTTCCCAAATCCCCGACGACTCATCGTAAAACTCCGCTATCCCTTCCTGCAAGGTGGTGGTGGACAAAGACGACGCCGCCGCCTTCACATGCGCGGACAGGGAACGTCTGCTAGATGGAAACGAGCGGGAGGAAGAAGGGAAGGAAACGGAAGGTCGTGGCGGAGGTGAGAGTTGGCACGTGCCATGGAAGCAAGGGTGTGTTTGTAATTGTAACGCGGCAGCCATTGATTATGGTTTCGTCGGTGTGGTTGGGTCAGCGACTGAAATGGCGGCTTTGTTGTAGTAGTGGTGGAAGGGTAAAAAGGGGGAAATTGCAGAGCGAGGCTTAATGATTTGTAGATATAATTGGAAGATGCGTGCTCTTCTTGTCCCCAAAGTTGCGTATGGATACGAGAAAGATCATCGGTTGTAATGAAATTACAACAACCCTTTCACTTTTTATTGTAAAAAAGAACAAACTTCATGTCATTATCATCTTTTGGTCCCATTCATACCATCATTATCATTAATTACAGCTACCCCTATTTAATTTTTTTTATTTTTTTATAAAAAAATTATATTTTTAATATTTGATGTATCATCTTGTTCATATTTTTCTTTTGTGTTTTGAGTTTCTGATTTTATATTTAATAATTATATTTAATATTTTTTTTTAAATTCTTTTACATCTTAGTATGAGACTTTTATCACATATTCTCTTATAAAATTTAAATTAAACTACAAACTCGAATACTTTAACTAATTAATAAAAAGTCATAATTGAGTTGCTTAATATTCAAAATTTAGTAAATAAAGGCATTTGAAGCAATGTTAACTAATTTTCCACCTCTTTATTTGTTCTGGAATAACTTATATTAGGATCATTCTAAAAAGTATAGTTTTTAGATACTAACAAAATAGTACCGCGTCATTAAATTTTAAAGATAACAAAGTATTATTATACATCCATCTATATCTACTGTCTTCTCCAATTTAATTTAACTTTAATTAAATTACATAAAATAATTAATTTTTTAAATCTTAAACAAACATCTTTTCTTCTCATTTTTTTTTCAAAAGTTAATATTATTTATTTTTGTGCAACTAATTTTTTCTTTTAAAAAAAAACTAGTTTCTAGATATTGCATTAAATATTCAGTAATAAGAATTGAATAAATTTTAAAAGTTCTATATTATTTGATTTTTTATTTTTAAAGAAAATAAGAGTTGGAGGGTAGGCTAAATATGGATGAGTGTATAATAATAATTTTAAATCTTTAAAATTTGATGACGTGGCAAAATTTTATTAATGTCAACAAACCTTAATTTTTAGAATCATCTTAATATAAATTATTCCCTATATTTTTCACATTAGTTTATAAAGTGATAATGCGCCGTTGATTAAAATTGTTCATACTGGTGATGGCTTGGAGAATGACTTGTTGGAGCCTGGAGGTGCAGCAACTCCAACAGTTGTGTCGATTGTCATGGAGGGTTCGATTGATGCACACTTGGCGGGAGTACAACCGGGTTGAAGATCATTTGATATGAGTTGTTGGCTTAAGTTTTAGTGGTATGCGTACTTTTTAGACTATTCCAACGTCGATTTTGAATTTGATGATTACAGAGCAGGTACAAGGACCTAAGTAATCTCCCTACTATTTTGTTTCTACCAAAAACATATAAATAATATATAAAAATGAATTTTTATGTCAATTTGGTTGGTAAAAGCCACCACAAACCCCCTATATAAGCATTTTAATTTATTTACTAAAAAATAGGTAAACTAACCCTTATATATTTAAAAAGTGAGCAAAACAATCCCTCTGTTAAAATTGAGTGTTTATATATAATGTATAATAATAAATTTAATCTTCAACTTTTACATTTTTATTTAATTTAACTCCTCCTCTTTTATTAGAAGTAATTTATAAATTTCCGAAACTAATAAGGTTAAAGAGCTAAAAAAGCTCCGTTAAACCATTTTAAAATTTAAAATTATTATAATTTTTACGATTTTTTTCTCAAAACTGCCCAATTCTTCAATGTTTAAAACATTTGTGTATAACATATATTTAGATAATCTTTTTATTCAAAAAACGATGAAAACAAATAGAATAAAATAAAAAAGAACAAAATAAGTTAAAATCAAAATTAGAAAATAAATGATAAAATGGCCCAAATCGATTTTGGACTAAAGCCCAGAAGGCTATAAAATTAGGCTGACAATGTAAGGCCTAAATACTTGGAATGACTTAAAATTTGGAGAATATTGTCTACAACCATACATATTTTATATTAAGAAATAAGAGTTCGAATAACATTAAGAAGAATCTTCCCTAAATCATAAAAAGATATAGGAAACACCACATAATTTCAATACATTAAATTCACGTACTTTACATTTTCTAAGTTTACCCACCTTGCTAGCAAAATACTAAATCATCATGGTGCTTGGGTGTTTGACTACAGCCCTAACGTGGGCAGGACGACAGTAATTGTGGGGATATTTACAATGGGCTCCAATTTGCTTGGTCTATGGGGTTTCCATCCATTGCGTTGGAAATGGACAACTTGGCAGCGATCAAGCTCATATGCAACAAAACTATGGTGGAGACAGCAAATGCTATAGAAGGAACGGTGCAGGAAATGTTACGGCGCTGTTGGGAGGTGAAACAGGGTGGCAGATGAGATGGCTAACATTGCTATGTTCCAACAGCTAGGCATTAATATTTTCCATGAACCACCTGATGAAGTTCTGCATTTGCTGCACGATGATGCAGGTGGGCACTCCACGGCCCGTAAATGTCTCTTATAGAGTATTCTTAACCTCTTTTTCTTCAAAAAAAAAACTATTTCATTTATTTTAATTAAAAAGCGTTTGCAAGAGAGAAACGAGGTACACTTCGGCTCTAGGAAATGTCATTTCATAATATAAAATGCCTCCTAACGACAACTATTATTCTCTTAGGCATATATTAACAGACATTGTTTTATATAAGAAAAGTTTTTCCCAACCGTTGTTAAGATGTCTCATTTTATAGTAAGTAATTTACGTTTTTAGAGAAATCCACGAAAGAATTACAGGTGACCATTCAGAAAAAGGGTCCTCACCTAGGTCCTTCACCAAGGCTATTGTTGCCCCACGGTATAGAAGGATGCACTTGATTCAGTTATGAAATGTGACCCATGCTACAAGTTTGCGCCTATACATCTCCAACCATTTGAGCCCTTCAACTTATTTCCAGTCCTCGGCCTTTGGCGACTTAGGGACTAGACACCCTTGGTTCTTCTTGACTAGATGTGGCACAAAAAAGTTCATAGTAATAGTCATGTAATCTACTAAATTGATAGAGGCTAAAGCTATCAGTACCATTATAGAAATATAGGTGGAGAACTTTGTTTAGAAGACCATCGTCTGCATATATGGGTTGCCTCATTTATTAATCACAAGTAGTGAAACTCAATTCTGAGGAAAGTTTGAAGATTTTTGTAGAAACCTCTATAATTCTCACACCTATAGTTCAATGAAAACCCCAAACACAAACGATTAAGGGCCAGTTTTTCATTGCTTTTGAAAAGTGCTATGGAAAAGTGCTTTTGAGAAATTTGAGTGTTTGGTATTGCTGTCAAAAAGTACTTTTGAAGAATAAAATGTCCATTTTAGACATGATATTATAAAGTAACAAATATGTATTTAAATAATGTTCAAATTAGTTAATATTATGATATTTTAGCAAAAATATAAAAAAATAATTTATTATAACTTATTGTTAATATTTTAATATATAATATTAATTTTAAAATTTTTTAAGTAATTAATATTAATTATTTATTAAATTTAATTAGAATATATAAACTATATTTAAATATTTAAATATAATAATTAAATATTTGTAATTAGATATTGACACAATTGTATTATTATAAAAATTATTTTTTAATTTTAATTAATGCTTTTAACACATTTGTATTATTTTATTTTAAAATGTATTTGAATATATAACTCATATTAGATATTAACATAACATAGAAAACATAAACCTAACAAATTAAAATATTACATATATTTGGATTAAAGTTTTAAAAGGGATAATATTTATATATCAAATATAAATACTAAAAATTTTACAATAGCATTTACAATTTAAAGTGAATTCATTAAACTAGAAGTTATAACATCTCTTGTTAATTCCATTCCAAAACTACTTAAATTGTTTGATTCACTATCATCATCACTATCATCATCGTCGTCGTCATCATCATCACTTTCTCGACCATCCGTATTTTCTGAATCAATATTATTCTCATATGCCCAATTAATATCTTCGTATTCCATAAAATCTGCATCATTTCGACTGACATATTTTCGGATAAAATTGTGTATCGTCATTGTAGCAACAACGATCATCGTTTGCTTTTCAAAACTATAACTTGGCATATCCCTTAAAATGACCTATTTTTTTTTTCAAAACACCAAAAGTTCGTTCAATCACACTACGTAATGATGAATATGAATGATTGAATATATCTTTTTTACCAGATATCGGTCTACCTCTACGGAAGTCAAGTAAATGATATTCCTGACCTCTATATTGTTCAAGATAACCTTTCATTTGAGGATATCCAAAGTCAACAAGATAATATTTTCCTACAAGTCATAATATAACAAACAATTAATTCAAGAATTTTTTTAATAAAAATTATCAATTAAAGAACTTATACCTTATTATTTAAAAAATCACATATAAATAAAATATCTAACCATTTGGACGGTGTGGAAATTTGTATTTTGGATCCCGAATTGCATCAAGAAATATTCTAGTGTCATGTGCCGATCCTTCCCATCCAGCCATGACAAATGTGAAACACATATTAAAATCACATACTGCCATAACATTTTGAGTCGGGATACATTTTCTTCCAATATAGGGAATTTGTTCATTTGGTGGAAGAATAGCCGCAATGTGAGTACCATCAATTGCACCTATGCAATCCTGAACAAATAATCATATTACTCTCGTGCATATTTTTAGTCGACCAAATATATTAAAATATAATAATATAAAATTAAATTTTAACCTTAAAATGCGGCATATATCTAGAATCATTACGTATTTGTTCGGGTATTGAGCTAAAAAAAGGATCTTCGAGTGCAATTAGATCAGTGGCCATCCTTGAAACTTTCTCAAGCACAACTGCAAAGTGTCGACTTATTGTTGATCCAGACCTTTGAAATCTTTCTCGAATTTGGAAAACTTTTGCACCGGTGCCTAAGATGTATAAAAAAATACCCAACATTTCACTAGAAGATATGTTTCTTGAAGTTTGCAAGTTGTATCTTGTCAGCAAACTTGTGAATATCATTTTAGACATCCTAAAATTAATCATACAACGTGATTCGTGACCGACAAGGATCTCTCGAATCCATGTCTCACCTGAATATTTTGAATCCATGCATAGTTGCCTCAATATATACTTCTCGTAACATAATTGCACGGAAGAAGATGCAACAACAAATAATTGGTTAAAACATTCCATGCGTTATAAAATCTCTTTCTTTTCCCTTTCATCATCACTTTCATCACCGCTAAAATCCTCAACTATACTCATCACCTGTGAATAAATTTTATATCCAAAATTACATATAAACAACTATTGATAAAACTAATTTAGTAAAAAATAAGTAGAACATAAATTCAATATCTAAAGACCAAACATAAACAACTATTAATAAAACTAGATTACAAATAAATAAGTAGAACATAAATTCAATATTCAAAAACCAAACATAAATAACTATTGATAAAACTAGTTTAGCATTGTTGTTTAGTCACATAATAGATATCTTTGAACCCTAGAGATTAGAATATTTTCAACTATCCTCCATTTCCGTCTTAAGCCACAAAGCTCTAATCTTGGGATTAATTGATAAAAACATAATTCGCTTGTCCTTATTGAGCAATAATCTAAGTGCGAAAAAGTATAGCAGACTAGCTTCTGGAACTTCTTCCAACATGCTGTCAAGCATTTTGACTGCTTGTGGAATACCATATGGATCCATAACAGGAGTCAAACTAGATGTGGCTTGAATCATATTGCCAGCTGCATTGCATAATTTTTCTATTTGACTGGACAATCTTGCAGCCCCTCCAGTTTGCTTTGAGGATTTATTTCTTCCAGTTTTAAAATGTGAACTTAACATCTCAGGATTTTTTCTTTTTTGACCGTTTCCATCAATTTGAACATCATTTGAAATGTGAGCATCATTTCTCATATTTTCTTCTTCATTCTCTTCAGGTATGTTGTTGTTAACATCCTCAAAAAAATCACTACAGAGTGTACCAAAAGAAGGTGCTCATGCTTTATCACCTGTTGCAACTATCCCCATGAACATTTGGTCCAACTTCCCTTCGAATTCAGGATCAATGCTTGATGTTCTTTAATATTTTAGCTTCAGGCACAACCTACATATAAAATGACAGTTTAATAACAGTAATTATCAATAACCTCATAAATAAGAAAAAATAAAAAAAAAATATTTAGAATTATTAATGTACCTGGAGCCTACTCTCCCACCATTTATCCGATGCATCAACGGTTCTTTTTATAGGATTCCACCCTGAACCAATATCTTCGCCTTTAAGTTTCTTCCAAGCTTTCCATTCTGTTTTTAGGGCATCCCACCTATTTTTAAGTTGTCTTTGTGAAAAACCCTTACCCGTTTCTTTCTCAATGTTGGTCATTATTTTCAACCATCCATCTTTTGTGAAATGAGTACCAGGCCTATTGCCTTTCAATATCTCTTTAATACAACACAAAATATTTCTGTCAATCTCTTATCCCACATTGCTTTCACTTTTTCATCACTAACTTTAACCGTCGAAGTACTCATCTATTGTGTATACGAATAGATTCGTTTCAGCCAGTAAAGCAATCAAGAAAATCAAATGTCACATAAGTATATATGTTTACATGTGTATCAAAATTTTAACTATATACATGAACAAATAACAGTAATAATGATAATAATGAAGTAATCCAAGAAATTGATTAACATGGTAAAATGATATAACTTTATCATTACCGTCATTAAAAATGAAAAAAAAATCACGAGAATTAAAGGCTAAAATTACTCTTGATGAAGAGCTCCTCATCAACATTTATAGGCACAAGTTTTTAATTAATATTTGTAATTTAAATTCTAATTATTTTTAAAAATGTATTTATCATAGATTCTATTAAATTATAATTAATTTTAAATGTATAATTATCAAATATTTTATTTTGTTTTAGCTTTATTTAACTAATAATTCTAAATTAAATATTATAATTATTTTTAAGGCTTTGAATGATGTTGAAGTAGTGACATTTGATTACCCTTCTCACTTCACTTTTTAAACAGAAAAAGGAAATATTTTCATTTTTAAGAATTTGTGGTGGTATTTTTAAGAAAATCTAGTTTGTGTCATATATACATTTCTTCACTTCTCCTATGAATTAAACCTAGAGATCAAGGAAGCAAATCAACGGATAATTTGGTGTACTAATTTTCCAAACCATTATGTATTGTACTTGAAGCTAAGGTATGGAAAAAGAATTTCTGATAGCAACACTCACAGCACTTGCAGTGTCATAACAGTAGGTAAGGACAGAGGAATTGTACCTGTCAATGAGTTGTTGTTGAGACGCCTGTTCCACGGAAAGAAAGGCATCAATTATATTGCACATTAATAAGATGACTAGTTATGTATTTAGAAAAAAATATGTTTAGCAAATATCTAGAGCACAGATAACAATCACATTCACATCAGATTGAACCACATAATAGCAGGCGGAGATGAATGTGGTAATCTCCGATTGAACTGGTTTTGACCAATACTTCAAGTTTTAGGCTCTGCTGCTATCATTCAGCTTCTAAGCAAGAAGCTCCTGTTTGCAGAGGTAAGTCGCCATGGTCTACCGTTCACTTGTTAGTTCTTTTTCATAAATTTGATTGAAAATCAAGTATTTTGTGGCTTTCTTTGAATGGACTACCGAAAGTTTTGGTCTTTATACTAAAGGCCTAAAGATAATGATTCAACTAACCTGTTGCTATTTCTAACAGGACCGAAAGAAAACACTTCAACAAGTCGATGAATTCTTAAGCACAAAAGTGGCTCCTAAGGAGCTTGTCGACAATACAAAGGTATCTGACCTCGATATATGTTTTATTTATCTGATAAGCAAGTTTGATTTCTCGACAAGTGAAACCTATTCTGGCTGTAGAAATAAATTACATCACTTAAACCTAAAACTACTCATCTCTGAAATGCTATGTAGCTTGAACATGGATATAGTAGAAGGTCGACATGGTCATATCAAAAACACATGTCAGACTCGGGTATTTTAAAAAAAGCTTGAAAGAGTTGAAGCAACATAGCCAATTTCTCTTATATTTGGATTTGCCTTTGAATGTAGCAAATAGGGGTGGCCTTAATACCAACAACTATAGTAAAAGAAATCTGAAAAAAAAATAGAGTTGCCCAATCTCATAATAAAGACAAACAAAAATATACAGAAGAAGAGAAAAAGAGAAGAAAAAGTAAACTCACCGGTGGTGGAGAAGAGGAACAAAGAACCGGCAGAGGGCAAAGGAACAAAGAACCGACAGAGGGCAAGGGAACAAAGAACCGGCAGAGGGCAAAGGAACAAAGAACCAGTATAGGGCGAGGAACAAAGAACCAACGATAAGAGAAGAGATGGAGCAAAGAAGAGAACCAGCGTCCGTGTGGCTAAAAAAGTAAAAGAACCAGCCCAAAAGCACTTTTTGGCTGAAAAGCTAAAAATTTCTACTTTTTCATCTGCCCAAAAGCACTTCAAATAAGTTAGGAATTTACTACCAAATGAAGGCCGTTCTTTATTGCTTTTTAAAGAAAAGCGCTTTTCCAGGTAAAAGCTCATCTCTTAAGCAATAAAGGACACAATTTAAATAAAGACAACCAACCAAAAAAATTGAGATTCGAAGAAAAAAGTGAACAATGCCAAATGAGTGTTGGTAAAAGACTTATCGAGAATTTGTTAGATTTGGTACTTTAAGTGTATTATATTTTCTTAAAATTTGTATTTTTTTCGAATAAATTGATTTAATAAAATTATTTATGAATTACATTAACATCCTTTGTATATTGTCTTCAATGATTTTTGTATGCAAAATAAAATTGAATTAAATATTAACTCATTGGTTTAATAAAATTATTCAAGAATTACATTAATATCATATCTTGTAACAACTCATAGCTGTCGTATAATCTGTACTTTACAGTTTAGTCCTTTAGATGTCATAACACTAAAATTACAATTATATATAATTAATAAATACAAACACACAATTCAAATATAACAAGAAAATACATAACTTACTTGGAAAAACAACAACAAACAATGTGTTAGGGACTAATCTGCAATTTCTCCTTTTTCTAGATTATCTTTCAATTGATTCAAATCCCAATCTATAATAAATCATTTCAGTTTATCAATTTCAATTGCCTTACACCATCCTATTATAAGTATAAGTCAATTCAATTTTACTTTTCAAAAGTTTCTTAAAATTTTACTTTTTATTCAATTTAGTCCTTAAAACTGAAATAGCTATATATTTTAAATTTAAGCTTTGTTTTTTAATCCAATTTCAATCTTATCCTTCTATAACCATTTAAAATCAATAATTATAGAAACTTCATATCACTTTCAAAATATTTAGGTTTTAGTCCCTTTACTCAAAACTAACAAATTTCACTTTATAATTTAGTCATTTATCACATCTAAGCTTACAATCAAACTATTTAACACCAAAAACTTCAAGATACATCAATGGTAATGTTTATAAACTTTAACAATTTTAAAAATTAACACCCGAATTAACTAAATCGAATTACAACGATCTCAAAAATATAAATTTCATAAATAAGAAAAAGGGGCCTACCTACACCTACCGTGCAAGAGGGCCGAATAATTGGAGCTTAAAAATGGCCTTTTGGTTCTTTCTTTTCTTAGCTAAATTGGTGGGAAGACCATATTATTATTTTAATTAAAAATTAACATATAAATTATAATATATTCAAGCACTAACCGTCCACTTCAATTTAAATGGCTTAATTGCCTTACAAACCCTTGAACAATTCCTATTTAAATCTTTTAACTAATAAAAATCAATAGCGATTAATTTTTGTAGTTTTTACGATTTAGTCTTGTATTAGTTATCAATTCGGCGAAATTACTTATCCAAAATTCAATTCATCTATAAAATAGCTCCATCAATATTTTTATTAAATATTTACTAGTTCGGTTTATAGAAACGATGTCACAATATCTCATTTTTCGGTACCACTTCCTTTAGGGTCAAAACACTTGTACCGTAACTAACTATCCGATTAACAAATTTGTCACACCAAAATTCAAGATAATATTATAATTGACCTAAATAATATTTACAGGCCCAAGTTCCGAAATCACTGAAAATCAAGTTGTTACACCTCCCCAAAGAACAATGGTATACCAAATAGCAAGCTTCACTAAGCTAATAGGCATCACCCAACATAACTACCATCACTTGTCATTTACAAATCTTGTAATTGCATACTATTAGGTTATATGACCGACCCAATGAAAGAGAGACTTAGACAAACAACTAACCATACTCCCTTACTCTCACCTTTGTCCTCAAACCTTCTAATATGGAAGAGTTTATTTCCTCCTTAGGGAACTACAAGTAAGTTGTATAAGAAATACAAGCAAAATGAAAAAAAAAAATTAAAGGACTATTTTTCTCTTTTTCATATATAGTTGAGTTCATTTAAAATTGGGTTGGCAGGATAGTTAATTGGCATTGAAAAGTAACCACACACATGTTGCCAAAATGTTCCCCTGCAAAATATGCTAGCAACATGTGATAGCGGGTCCACTCTTCGTCGCATAATAATTTTAGTTTCTTCCAATGCTTCGTTATATTCTTTTTTTTTTTAATTATCTTATTATAAGTTGATATGTTCTTGACATAATATCTAAAATTATCTATAGCTCTTCCTCAACCCATAAATAGAAGAATAATACGCTTCAGCAAACTTGAATCCACGTCCTTTTGCATTGACAACAATACTCATACCAATTGAGTTAAGACTCGATCGACATTATATTATTAGTTACTATATGATGCTTTCAAGATTATATTATACTATTATCTAATAAAAAAATATCAATGACTCTTAAATTTGATAAAACTTGATGAGACAAAAAATAATTAAAATTTATTTATGATAAATAATTTTAATCCTATATTATTTAAATAAATGATTATTATTTCCATATCATTTTAATAAAGAAGCACAAAATGAGGGACACTTGACTTTAAATTTCATTGAAATTAAAGATGGAGAAACTTAAATTCCCGTCAATGATACGATGAACTGAAAATTCATATTTTGAAAACCCATTTAGGTACAAGTCCCTATAGTAGGTTTTATAGTCCCCAAATTAATAAACGACCCATCACTTGAGCATTTTTCCCACAGCAAATGCTATCAGTTGAGCATTTTAGATTTTAACTAGGTTCAAGCACCTTTTACTTCTACTCTCTGATTCGAGTCGAGTCAGACAACTTTAATTTATATCATACACCTCAACCGTATGGCGAATTTATTTTAGCTCACAAACCTATTATTTTTAGGATTGAGTTAAAATTTTGTCTTGAAAATCAAATATATATAATGTAAGAATTACTTAAAAGACATCCCTTGATAAAATTTTAAAAAATGTCCTTACTTACATGCCTTAAAGGAGGTGGTAGATTCAAGAATGGTCCATAGAATTTATGAAGTGGCAGTCCCACCACACAATGTGATGCCTATCCCTGAAGTTGCAACAACCCCTATGGACCCCACCGCTTTGTTATTGCCTTTACCTGCCTCACTCCTATGATTATATTTCAGTATTCATACTCAGATTTTACCCCCTAATCTAGAATATGGTTTTTTTTTTTATTTTTGATAATTTACATTTGCTTTAATTATATTATATAACCACATTAATGAAAATTTTACAGACATATCAAACTCTGTATATTTAAAAAAAAAGAAGAGCAAAATTGAACACAAAGGCATAAATGGTCGGAGGGAATGAAACATGTCACCTCATTTCCAACAAACAGGGTGAGTGACCGGGTGTAGCCGGTTGGTAGTATTGGGCCTTGGGTCCAGCCCATAATGTGAGGTTGGTGTTGTCAGGTAAAGGGGTGACAGTGAGTGGGTGAGGGAACAAATTATTAGGGGTTCTCATTTTTCCTAAAGCTAATTGATGGTGTGTACGTACTAGATTTGGACAGCTCACCATTCTTATGTTTTACTTTTTAATTTACACTTCTTTATTATTTATTAAAAAAAAGAGGTTCAAATTTAGATCTAAAATCTGCTTTGAAGAATAATAGTAATAGCTTCAAAGTCAAGCTCCATTTGTAGTTTATTGTGTAAGATTTAGGATTGGAAAAGAGGAGATTGGGTGATTCTCAAGAGGATATAATTATTCTATAAATGAGTATATAGAAATTATTCGAATATCTGAATGTAAGCCGTATACAGTTTTCGAAGGAAGACATCTCAGTTGGTAGCTCGAACCACCAACCTTGGCTTTATATATAATTTAGGCTGTGTTTAATATTGTTTCTAAGAAACATTTTTGAGAGAAAAAAAAATACTCCTCAAACCAAAAATTGACCCCAAAATACTTTTTTTTTCGAAAATTAAAAATTTTAATTTCTTCTTAAAATTTTTTTTTCTCAAAAACAATGTTAAGCTAAGTCTTGAAAACAAACGTAAAACTTGAATATCCTGTAATTTTTTTTATAATTAATATATTCATAGTTGTATGAGGTTAAAAATATGTATCACATGGAGGACAAAGCTAAGATTTAAAACTCACAAAGTTGGATTGGTAATTGTTCCTTAAATGCACAACGTTATGTGCGGTAATCCTAGTACAAATTTATCACCCAATTATGATACTAAAGTACCATCAAAATCTTACATCAATAATATTTTTGTCAGCTCATTGACTTTCAATTTCATTCTTAATCTCAACCCCCCAAAAACCTCTTTCTTAATTAATATAAGGGTATATAGGGAAAATAATTAACCCAAAACTTATTTTCTATAAATATTAGACCACCTTTAATTATTACAATATTATTAACCTACCATAATTTCGAATTATGTAGCCTTTATTAAAAAGTAAAAATATTTAGAAAGTTAACTCGACTTAGAAAAAAAAATTCTAAAAACTTTTCTAACGTCTTTTGCATCTTATATTTTGTTTTGCCTAGTGGTGCAGTTAGCCTCTAGATGGTTATTGCTCACCTTATTTCCCCTCCCATCAACTCTTTTTTTTTTCTTTCTCATTTACTCCACATGTCTTCTCTTTTTTCAGTGTAGATATATTTTGTAGGTATCTTTACTGTCTTCACAAGTTGTGATGGACAGATAACGGTGCCTATCGTTCGCTAAAACTCTACCGGCCACCAGTAGTTTTCTTAGAAAATGAGTGGCTATTCATCAGCTTCTTAACATGTTTCTATTTTGAGAGTGTTTTAGAATAATAAATGATTTCACGAGTCGATTCAGATCTATGTTGTCTTATGTTTTATAAGTTTTTGTTTGTTTGTTTTTCTATTGTTTAATAAGTCTTCAATTTTAGAAGTTTTTGTTTGCTTTTGTAGCATGTTTGTTAGTCTTACTTATGCATGTAATCTTAATTTTATAAGTAATTTTAGGGATGATTTTGTTGTCATCCTCTCTAGTTTGGTGAATGCTCGATTCTTTTGTTGATTTTTGCTCGCCTCTTTGAACCATCCGAGTCTAATTTCCTTATCGTATTAAATGCTTGTAATCACTCCAGATATGTCGTGCTTGAGTTGTGACAAAGCCAATTGTCAACGTGTCATAATGGTCTATTGATGCTAAGGTTAAAGCCTTTGTTGTGTTGATGAAGCTTGTCTTTTACCATCTACGATGCGTGTTTACTATTTTTCTCCCTGATTTGTATGGTTCCATTCATTGAATGAATTAATGAATTTAAATTTTAAAAAAAATATTTAGAAAGTGTATGAAAAACGACTTCTGTATTATGATCCGACCATGTAATACCGTTTAGTATTAATTAAACGTTAGATAACCAATGAACTAATATTTACTTCCATTTTGCTTTGCATGCAAAAACCATTGAGAACAATATACAAAGGATATTAATTTAATTTATAGATAATTTTATTAAACCAATATGTTTGAGAAAATACAAATATAGAAATAAATATACTACACTTAGGGCACCAGATCCAACACATCAAGGAGAATAGACCACTGGTTTTACCAAGAATAAAGATAGCACTACAACATTAGAAACTGAGTACTAGGGTATGTATGATAAGTTGTTTGCAACTTGGTTGATGGGGTTTCATCAGTTGATCCTAGAATCAAATAGTTTAGAGGTAGTTAAGACATTAACAAAAAGCTTTGGGAGGGTACCATCTAGCAAATTGGCTCGATCAGTTAAGGACCTGTTAAGAAAGGAAAGGCAGGTAACGGTGGTGCATGTTTACAGGGAGGCGAATAGGACGGCAGACTGTATGGCTCAATTGGCAATAAGACGAGAACAAGGCTCCCCATATGCTGCACCAACCACTGGAGGAACTAACTCATTTGCTGCAAGCCGATTAAGAGGGTAGGACAATGTCTAGGATTGTTATTTAATAGATTTTGTTTGATTCGATTTCTCGTATCTTCATAAAAAAATGTTATATACGTTATCACTGAATTAGATATCCTACCTCATTAATAATAGTGTTATTTATGTTAAATTTAAAAAAAAAACAATTGTTTGTGATTCATTGGTAGTGTATCTATAAATATATCGAAATAATTATATTTATGTTGTATTTATATTTATACTATTGATATAAACAATATTTATATATGAATTTAGACTTAAATTTTCTCACTTTGTTATATTGTGAAACTTACATTTTAAACAGTAGTATTAATATTAATGCTAACCCGTAAGATTAATAAGGGAGGAAGATAGTGATAGTATCAGGATGGTAAAGGACGAAAAGAAGATCTTTTGATGGGAGAGTTTAGGAGTTGAGGAAAGAGTACGTGCATAAGCTGTTTGCGTGACCTTTTTATTTTGAGGCCAATGAACACAAAAGTCTGATTTGATATCCTTGGTAGTGACACTGATGCTATATACTACGATAAGACATTTTAGGATGATTGACAATCAATTACCCTGAACCTCCGCATGGTCCTCGTATAGTTTTAGCGAAGATGCCTAGTCTAAAAGTTCACCAAGCTAAGGTTCACAAATTGACTTAAAGTCCACTTGTACCGTTGACTCCATCGTTAAACACGTGTCAATTTGACATGTGAAACTAATTTATTATATCAATTTAGAATTACCAAATTTATTTAGTTAATCTGACTTGCAATTTTTAATCGCACATTTTCAGATCATGTACTTATCCCAATTGTCCCTAAGAAGATTAAAGAAAAAAGGCTGTGAAAGTTAATAAAAAGGGTTAAGTTATTTTCTGATTTCATTTTTTCTTTTTACACATATACTAATTCCTTTATTACTTCAAGTTTGCCAGCTAACTTAAAGCTGTAGTGGGTCCTAACTATTAAAAACTCACATCATCAGAGTAAAAGTATTTTACAAAAGGTTCTTATAAAACTTTCGATGGTAAGAATTTATAAAAATGTTAAAAATAAAATAAATTTAAATATTTTAATCAAACGAATTCTCAAATTATACCATTTTTCTTAGCTACTTAATTTTTTTTTATATAAAAATGGTATCTAAATTATCAAATATTTTTTTTCATTTTATCCAAAATGTATGTGAGGTCCGTTAAAAACATGTAACATTTTTTTAATTGATATCTTGCTTCATTTTTTTTCTCCCTTTCTTGTAACGAGGATCATATGCAATAATATTTTTTATTAGTGACTTACGCCTAAGTGATTGATGATGATTCTTCCTCTTTTTCTTTTTTTAGAAGGGTTAACCGTTTCGGTAAGATACTAAAACTACCCGTATCCCCTCTTCAATTCATAAATATGAAGATAATACATTTTTTGATATAATTGAGCTCACGTTTTGACAACAGTACTCATACTAATTGAATTAAGACTCAATTGACAATACAAATTCAAATATTAAAAGTGTAGTTATTAGAAAAAAATGTTTTAACATTGAATAAAAATAAATCTCAAATCTAATTGGAATAAAACAAAACATGAATTTTTTTTAAAAGAAAAGAAAACAAAACAAAACAAAATTTTAACTCATTTATAATAAAAAAAAAAGAAATGGGAGTGGATAAAAATAAAAGAGGAAATTATGAATAAATAATGTATTCTCTTTATCAAGAATTGACTAGTTGCCATAATTGACATCACTTCATCTTAAGACAAACACTTACCTCTTCCCAACAACAACAAACAAACAATTCCCATTCAGACAGACAGCTCTTCTCTTGTCCTTTTTAAGGAACTTCCTTTATTACACCATTAATATTTAATCAAATCAACTCAAGTTAAACCAACCACACCTTAATTACCTAATTAATTTTAAAGTGCATTCTTAATGCAACAATGGTTTAATTAACCAATAATTACCCAAACATCATTATGAATATTTATTCATATAAATCTTTTAGTTTGTGGCTTTAAAAAACTTATCCTGTTGGAATAGAAAAGAAAAATAGTGGGCAAATCGAGCTTTTCTTTTCTTTTTTTATTGTTTTCTTTTGCCCTCTTGTACCAGTGTTGTTGTATAATTTATTAAGTACAAGTTTCTTGGGTGGTGGTTGAAGGATGAATAGTGGCGGTGGTGGAGGTGGTGGGGGGGCTGAGAGTGCCGGTGTGGGGATGGTAGCAATGAGGTCGTCATCATCACCATTTACAGTGTCACAGTGGCAGGAGCTGGAACATCAAGCTTTGATCTTTAAGTATATGATGGCAGGTTTGCCAGTGCCACCTGATCTTGTGCTCCCTATTCAGAAGAGCTTTGAGTCCATATCTCAAAGGTTCTTTCACCACCCTACCAGTAAGCATAATATTTTTTTTTTCTTTTCTCCTTCTTCTTCTTAGCATCTTCTTTAAAACCCTCTCCTTTATTTATTTATTTTATAAATTTCTAAAGATTTGATGTTTTGATTTTTTTTTCTTCTCCCTTCTTTTCTGGGTTTGTTTTGTTTTGATTTGAGGAATCTTGTTTATTGATTGGGTGTTTTCTTGTTTAAAAAAACTGAATTTTTTTGGGGGGTTTTGAATTTTGAAATGCTTTAAACTTTCTTCTTCTTCTTCTTCTTTTTTTTTATAGTTTTTAAAAGTAAAATATAAACAAAATAAAAAAAAGATGGCTCAGTTTCAAGCAACGATTTGCCCATTTTAAATGAGTTTTAAGATAAAATTTTTGATATTATGAGTGGACTATTTGATTATTTCATAGTTCCAATGGATAATCTAAATTGACTTTTAATAACATTAAAATCACATTTTAAGGAGAAAGATTGGTCCCTTTCCCTTGTTTTTTCATACCGATTCACTCACCCAAAAAAAAAAAAAAATCTTACAGCTAAATTCCAGACATGTTTGGTTTTTTGATGTCTTAATCAACAAATGTTGCATCACTTTTCACCTTTTTTATTCATTTTCTGATATTTTTGTTTTGATGATTAGATTCTGATATTTGTTATATAGAAATTTGTTCTTTGTAACATCATTGTTAGAATCTATTATATTGTTGGTTTCGTATGTTGTTAAACTTGGAACCTACGTTCATTCATGTTTTGTTCCATTTGTTAATGAAAAACTTTGTTATGAATCTGAATTGAGTGTAATATTGCAGTGGGGTATTGTTCCTTTTATGGGAAGAAGGTGGATCCGGAGCCAGGACGATGTAGGAGGACCGATGGCAAGAAATGGCGGTGTTCCAAAGATGCGTATCCGGACTCAAAGTATTGCGAGCGCCATATGCACCGTGGCCGTAACCGTTCAAGAAAGCCTGTGGAATCACAAACTATGGCACAGTCATTATCTACTGTGACATCATTGACTGTTTCTGGTAGTACTACCAGTGGTGGTGGGACTGGGACGGCAAGCTTCCAGAGCCTTCCATTACATGCCTTTGGTGGTACGCAAGTCACTGCTTTGGCAACCGGTCAGTCTAATTATCATGTGGAGTCAATCCCCTATGGAATCCCGAGGAAAGATTATAGGTAAATTCGCTTCACATAGTTTTATTCCTAGCTTGGAAAAGATTGATATATTGTTGAGATGTGTACGGATTCTAGATATATTATTTATCGGACCCGTATCTGTTAGAGTGTGTGGTAGGAGTAAAATTGCGGATTCCTTCTCATTTGGGTAATGCAGGTATTGCAGAAACTTGAAAGTTTCTGTTAAGCTCAGTGTTCCGGGCCCTGGTGTCCTCAAGGATGGATGATGAGTTCAGTAGTGTCGCAGCTGAAATTTGTTCTTAGCTTACAGTTATTCTTTTCTAGTCTTTTTTGCTTTTGTTTTCTCGGGGAAGTTCGCTTTTGCTGTCTGACTACCATGAGAATTGTCAATATCATGCTACTGCGTGCGAAATTATCCACTCTTCCTGTTTTTACCTAGAGGGATAGGGTACTTTTTTGCAGAAAGCTGAAAACTGTATTCACTTCATAGCTTCTGAGTGCTTGAGCACGTGCACCCACCTGTTTCCAGGCCCGGAACGTGGTACATGATTCGTGGTTCTCAAGAACTATTTGTTCTCTGCAATGAATTTCCGAAAGCTATACATTAGTTTTGCAGCTAGGTTTGGTTCTTGTTGGTCCCATTACTGTTATAATTTAGTAGGTTTCCTGTTGATATATTCCTACGATGTGGGTAATGGATTAGTTCCTTGAAACATTTTAAAAAAAGAACTCTGCAATTCCCAGGGTTCCGGGCCCTTATGTTTATGAATACACTGTAGGATTCCATTGTCATAGCTGAGTGTGTTTTTTACCGTCTTTTTTTGAGTATGTTTCCTTTGTTTAATTCGTCCAAAAAAATTCTTACAAGCATTCTGAACTAGTGGCATATTGACCCTCTCTGTTTTCTGTCAGACAGGAAAGATACGAAAGGTCGAATTCACTTTACTGTTGTTGTTGGAACCTTGTTCTAAAAGTATCATATTACCTGCTATTTTTGGGGAAAGAAATGATAGGGTATCCCGAGTTCGAGGTCTTACAAGATGGAAAGTGAATGTGTTTTACTGTCTATGTTATGTAATATGACTTTGAAATTCATCTGTTGCTCGAATTTACTTTTGCCTGCACATTCTGTTAGCGGTCTTTATTGTTGGTAGGTTATTCTAGACCAGACAATTTGATTATTCATGTTATGTTGGTGTAATTTTGTTATGTCTCGATCATGTTTATGGTATTTTATTGGTAGGTTATTCTAGACCAGACAATTTGATTATTCATGTTATGTTGGTGTAATTTTGTTATGTCTCGATCATGTTTATGGTATTTTATATTTTTATAAATTTTGGTGCATTAATAATTGATATTGTATATGTTGGGACATTTGTGTATCTATGCTATTGTGTCTCTTGTTTCATCATGTCGTCAAAGTCTAGGTTGTCCTTTGCCCCAATACACTTTTCTTCTTATTATTCCAATTTTGTTATGTGCTTTTCTGAATTAGCCTTAACCTTTAACACTATTAGCTTTGCGGCCACATGGTTTTCAACAGTCTTTATTGAAATGACTGCAAAATGTTCCGAGGAATTGAATAATTTTCGCGTTTACTTGGTTTGTGTCAATGTTCTAGCATCTGGACATAGTATGACTGGTTGTCCGAGGTTTCAGTGTTACATATATCCATGTTGTTCTCATGAGGTCTATGCAGATTCATTTATATAGGTCAACTCCCCTAGTGCATATGCCTTTCCCGATCCTAATAAGTTCATGCTTGTATTGCATTCAGATAGTACCGAATTTGTATCATGTTTGATTTTGGTATTCGATTCAAATTGCTCAAACTCTGTTATTTGTTTTAACCATACCTGCCTGCTCCTTTTCGGGTAAGTATTGGACTGCCTCTGAACTATATTTGTACGTTTTACATCTGATGAATGATTATGATGTAATTTAACCGGATTATTTATCGGATGTATGACTTGATGTTTTGGTCTGGTGCTGGTTGATTATGCTTTTGATGTGTTTTACTCCGCTCATTATAACACGTAGGTCTCAAGGAATAAAACCCGACGCGGGTGGGCATAGTTTCATCTCTGAGGCTTTGGGAAGCAACCGGGACACATGGCCTCTAATGCAATCTAGAGTCTCTTCATTTCCTCAGTCAAAATCCGATGGCAACCCGGTCTTACTGAATGATTACCCTCAGCATTCGTTTTTCAGCGATTTCAACTCGGGAGAAACTGTGAAGCCCGAGGGTCAATCTCTTCGGCCGTTCTTTGACGAGTGGCCTAAAACCAGGGACACCTGGTCAGCTCTTGAAGATGACAGATCCAACCAGACCTCATTTTCTACAACACAGCTATCGATATCCATTCCGATGGCATCATCTGACTTCTCCACAACTGGTTCTCATTCTCCACACGGTGAGTTTCAAACTCCATAGTTGATCCTCCGAAACCCACATTTGAATTACGCTGCAGATGGTTGAATGAACAGATATTTGGGATTTCCTGGAACCCCGATCGGAGAAAAGGCCTGGAAGTGTTCTAGCTACTGACTAGTATTGTACTCTTTGATGATTTTGCTTCAGCATGAATGTGTGTAGTGTCAGTACACTGTAAGGTTTAGGGTTTTGGTATAAAATAAAACAAACCCTAGCAAGTAACTGGAAAAAAAAATCAGACATTGCAGTTTTAATGGAATGAATGAAAGAGCATCAATTTTTCTGCTTGGATTTTAAATTTTTTAATCGTAAGAAAAATATAAAAAAAATTTGAATAAATTTGTTATGTTCCGTTAAATGTACTTCTGTGTTATAAATTTGAAGTGGTTTTTATTGTGTTTGTGGTTTTCATTTCCCGTTACTAGAATTAACTAAGGCTAAAATTTAAGATTAGATCATCCTAGATGTATATTTTATATATTCATACAATTGAGTACTTGAGTTTTCAAAATAGTGTAAAAGAAAGTGCTTCAAATCATTGCTATCTGACCCAGACCTATTTTAAAAGAGTAGAGGTATTTTGAATTGTTTGTTAACACGAATAAAGTCATGAAAAACCTCTAAAATTATTTAAATATTAGACCTTGGACATATCGAATCTCTTTAGAAAGAAAATATTTTGTCTCATGGTAGCCTGCACCAGTCCCCTTATGAAACTTTCGTTATTGGGTTCATCATACATTTCACATGTTTCTAGCGATTCATATGACATTATCAAATGATACAAGTTTTGGATAAAAATCTATAACGCACTAGTGTCACGGAGCTAGACCTTTCGTCTCGCAATCCGTGCGGCCTTAGGCGATCCATACGTCCAAACTCGCCCAAGTCAACCTTAACTCAAGTGAGGATTCTTTTAGAACTTCTCCAAGGCACCAATTGAAGAGCGGAAGCAATTTATGCCAAAAAAAGAACAACAAAGGACAACAGAAAGCCACATAAAAGAATGCACACAAGGTGTTTGAGTAAATGCTCTCTATTTCTCTTATTCACAAAGAATAATGAAACAATGAATGGAGTCAGTACAACTGAGAGGGGCTCTCTATTTATCGTTGAGCTCCCCCAAATCCGACGGTCAAGATACATTTACATCGACGGATGATATTAACCATATCCCTTAATTTTAGGGACTTACAAGATATGCCTTATCAAATCAAATCTAATCTGTACAAGATATGATTCCCTCTATCTTCTAAGATTAGTTACCTATTAGCCTAAGTTGCCATCTCTTCATTATCGGGCCAACCAGGCTTCAATCTGACAGACTTGTCCAATAGCTCTTTGAATCGAACCAGTTCTTGTGGGCCAAATGATCCCCATCTGAGCAATAGACCTCCATTGGATGCATTTGGTGCGATGGTCACGGACTTTGAACTTCGGCCCATAACACTAGAATGCCCTTGTTGACAATACTCTCTATATTTTGATAAAATTTGATTATTAACAAATAAATAAGCCATATCTTAAAGTCTACAAAAAGCATGAGACTTATCTAAATAAATTAGTTAAATTTATGATAAATATCATTATGAAAAAATTAATTCATACACCGTGCATAAAAGAAGGGTAAACTGTAATAGAGGTCACCTAACTATGGGTTTTTTTTCTTTTTGGTCACATAATTATGAAAATTTACAAAATGGTCATTTAACTATTAGTACATTTCTTTTATGGTCACTCAAATATGAAAAATTAAAAAATATCACTCAACTATTTAATTGTCTTTTTTGGTCACCAGTTGGTTAACGTAAACATGAAAATACTAAAAAATTCAAGATAATTGGGTGATTAAAAAAGACAATATTGAATAATTAAGTGACCATTTTATAACTTTTCATAGTTGAGTGATCGAAAAAAAATTTACCGTATTTTATAATTTTCATAGTTGAATGATAAAAAGGAAAAATAGTTGAGCCTAATGTAGTTTGCCCAAAAACAACATTCCCCAACCGAGATGCCATACATTTATCGGCAGAATAAATGACCTCATAAGAATAGAAGATAATGCTCTCACGTGAATGGTATGAGCATCGGCTTACAATTACTGAAGAAGAATAACATTGTGTCAATTTAAACAAACACTTATATATGATTTGGTATTTATTTATTTTTATTTAAAATTGGTTATTAACTTTTTTTAAAAGATATTTAATATTAATTCTTTTAACGATATTAGCTTGACAACGAATATGACAGTTTATATTATTTCTCTTACATATCATGTCAATAAATAATTTAAAAATTATAACAATATTAAAAAATAGCATAAACTACGTATTAATTTTTTATATAAGTTGTCATGTTTAAAATTTTAACATTTTAATCAATATTTTCATTAAGAAAATAACAATTCGATTTTTTTTAAAGGACTAAAAGTTAAATTTAACTAAAAAAATAAATACCAATTTGACAAAAAAGATACAAAGGGATCGAAATTTAGGAATTAAGAAAGATTATATGGTGTGATTTGAAATTTGAAATTTATTGAAATATTGTTGAATTTAGTAAATATTACCTACATAAATAGAATATGAATTTAAAATGAGGTGGTACGCACTCGATCAAATCCATGTTTTAAATTTCTTCTGTACTTTTTATAGCCTGTAATGGGCAGAGGAATTAATGGCAGGCAAAGTTGTTGAGGACAATTTGTTTTAGCCTCGACAGTAAAAATAATTTGAATAAATGTAATAAGTTGCAATTTTTTATTGGACGGATTTGATTGGTTGAATGTAACTCTATCATAATTTTTTCTGCCATGTTTGGTAGTGTAAATTCTAGTTACACATTTATATAATTTATATATAGTATAAATATTAATTATTGTAAAAAAATTTATTATGATAAAAGAAATTTCCAAATGGGTAACAAAAATTAAAATCAAATCATCATACATAATATACAGATGATGATAAGAAGTATACATTAAATATTAAAAGAGGGAATAACCCAACAAATATAGAATGCAAAAGTAATGAGATAAAATTGCCAATGATTGTTTAACTTGACTTGCAAGCAATCTCTTAGAATTTGGGTCACATAATTCTAATAATCTCCACCTTGACACGAATTCTTTCAATGCCATCTTTGCCAAAACCCGCCACGGGCCTATCTTGAACTATGCAGGGAATTAACTGAGTCGAATCTATGCTTAGAAGCTGGAAGATTTCTAGCCTTCGACTTGTGCACTGCCAAATCAAAGCTAACCCGAGTCTAATTTTCACGAATACAGTGCCCTAACTTTTCAAAACCTGCATCCAAAAGAGAACCTCTCTTCAACGAAACAGTCATACCTTTTTCCCTCCTATGACCAAGTTGCCTCCGCTTCAAATGAGTTGACTTTGACTCCGTAACGGACGAAGGACGTCCGATTTCACCGGTCACTGTAGAACCTTCCAGAATATAAAGACTGCCGGTTCTTTTACCTTTTAACAAAAATAGAGCTCCACGAGATACTTTAATGTCGCTCGACTCGATGTTGATTCTGCATCCTTTCAAGTCTAAAATACTCAAGGAGATGAGATTCTTTCGTAAATCAGGTACATACCTGACATCTGAGAGTGTCCTAATCGTCCCATCGTGTATCCTAATTTTAACAGTACCAATACCGATTATTTTACTATATGAATCGTTTCCCATGTGCACAACTCCACCTTCAACTGAACTGTATGTGGAGAACCATTCTCTATTAGGACACATGTGGAAAGAACATCCTGAATCTAGGATCCACTCAGACGTAAGCTTGGAATTATCGCTCGTTGACACTAACAAGAAATCATCATCGCCTTCATCGACCAAATTAGCACCAGCTACATCTTCCTCGTTACTCTCAGCAGCTTTTTATTTCGCAGTTTATAACAATCTGCTTTGACGTGACCTAACTTTTTACAATAGCGACACCTTTTGTCTCGTTTCTTTGATGCTACCAAAACGGAAGCTTGCCTATCTGCTTTGCTATTCAAACCAAACTCATTGTCGAGTTCGTCTCTACTCAACAAATGACCCTTCACATCTTCGAACAAGAGTTTGTCTCTGCCATAAATTAGGGTTTCCCTGAAAGACTTGTATGAAGAGGGTAAAGAGCATAATAACAGCATAGCTTGATCTTTATCGTCAATATGAACCTCAACATTTTTTAAATCATTTAAAAGAGTGATGAATTGACTGATGTGATCTTTAAGAAGCTCACCTTCGTTCATGCGAAACGTAAATAGACGTTGTTTCAACACTAAACGGTTAGCCAGAGACTTAGTCGCATAAAGAGTTTCTAACCTTTTCCACAAGGCGAATGAGGTCTTCTCCATCAATACCTCCTGCAATACTGTATTCGCGAGGCACAACTGGATTGCAGATAAGGCCTTTTCATCAAGCTCTTCCCATTCTGTTTGATTTAGATTCTCAGGCTTTTTCCCTGTAACAACCTTTTTCAAGCTATTTTGAACTAGAATTGCCATCATCCGAACTTGCCACAGATTTAAATTTGTCTCACCATCGAACTTCTCAATTTCAAACCTTGTTGCTGCCATCTCTGAACGGGCTGATCTATGAAAGTTAAACTAGCTCTGATACCACTTGTTAGGATCGTCTCGAATAAGCAACGAACAAGTAAAAATAGTAGAAGAAATTGAGAAGATGAACACACAAATTTAACGTGGAAAAACCCCTCAAAAGAGGATAAAAAACCACGGGCAAAGATAATTTTACTATAATGGCAAAAGAATGAAGAGTACAAAAGATGGAGATAAAAACTAAACCCCGAAAAACAAAGAACCCTCAAACGTAAACACAAAATTCTCTGAATGTGTTATGAGTTCTAATCTAATGGGTGTCTCTTAATTCTAAGATTGTAAAGGAGCCTATTTATAGGCTAAATTAGTAAGTCAAATAAACTATACTAATAAATGCTAAATATATTATACTAATAAATACTAAATCTTCTAGAAAGAAAATATATTTTTGTTTAACTTGACTTGCAAGCAATCTCTTAGAATTTGGGTCACGTAATTCTAACACAATTACTTTGTAAATAAATTGTTCATGTTCAGTTTGTAGTTATGTTTTCAAGGGGAAGGTCTTACTGAGAAGAGTATTCTAGTTTATATATAGGAGTGAGGTTGCAACTTGGTGAGAGTTGAACTTAAATCACATCTTTTATTATAAATTGATAGTGGATTATCCTCTAGGTAAGGCTTTGTTGACGCAGAAAAGTCTTTCAAACTATATAACCAATCTCTATGTCCGTTTCTTTTCCTTTTCTTTTTAGTTTTTTAGTTTTCATCCCATTACAGCTGATAGGCAATTTCAATGAGTTCTCAATTGATGTCAAAGCTAGATACTTGATGTACCTAAGTGAAGATATTGCTACTAAATTGCTCAAAGAGATAGAAGGAACTTCAGTTTCAAGACCTCATTCAGATATTAAGGTTGTAGACTTTGAAACTGATGAGAATCCAATGTAAGATGTTGCCCTAGTCAAAACTAGGTTTACATCTGTATCTACATTTGTCGGGACCTCTAATGCTTATAAGAGTATATTGATTAAACATCTAGATGAAGAGGTAACTTGTATTGAAAATCAACTTCATTATCTAGAAAGTCAGATTAAGCTTTTTATTAGGTAAAAAGGTCAAGTATTACGCTATAATATCTTCTTACTTGAGGTATTTGACTAGGGCTTTGGATTTTCCAACAAAAAAGGGAGAGAATGAAGTCATGAGGAGAATGTTGGGTGTACTTGCCTTTTTTTTTGTTGTTGTTAATAATACTTAGCTTTTTGATAGTTTATGGTTTATTGGTGGGCAAGTACTTAAGTTAGATGATTGATATTGGTTATTATGATAGTATGTTTTTTTTATTAATGTTAATTTTCTTATTGAATTAATGATTTCTTTCATAGTTATCTTTTATGGTTGATTGATTAGATCAAGGGGAGTGTTGTTATGAAGATTGTTTTTTCTTACTTGTGGTTGTTGTTGAGATTTTGGTAAAAAAATGTCAAAGAGAGAGAATGCTAGTATCAATTGCTTTGGGGTATTATGGGCAAGTGAGGGTTCTTGGATGGTTCCCTCTTGAGGAGAGTGCACTCGTTAATAGTGGATGAGTTAATAGTAGATTCGACCGAGTGGTTAAGGACGGACGGTCCCTCCCGCGAAGGGTATGATGCATGTAGGTAGTCAATCACTAAGTGACTACCTGGGTTTAGATAATTCTCGTGTTGCCATGTGTCCCAATTAGGGCACGAATGATGAGAGTGTATCTGTTACTAGTGGATTGGTTAACAATAGATCTGACCAAGTGATTAATGACGGACGATCCCTCCCACAGGAGGTACAATGCATGCTGATAGTCGATCACTTAGTGACCATCTAGATTTAGTTAGTTCTCGCATTGTCATGTGTCCCAATTGGTGTATGGGTATAACATGTCTTTATCTTATTTGTGCCTAAAAACTAATGCCTTTAGTATCATCCTAATCTGACTTATTCTCTTATTAATAACCAACTCATACAAACTCAATTCTCACTCATGGAAATGGAACACATTTTAATGGCCAATCGTTTATCTTTTTATAGCACACCCGTAATGAAAAAATTAATCACTGTTACCACCGATAATGAAGAAAAGAAAGCCTAAACTTACAAGAAATTTGCAAACCAATGTTTTTTGGTTCACAGAGTCTCAAGGCTTTAGTAATTTCCATTAAAAAAGAAAGCTTCAATCATTTTATTATTATTTTTCTTTAAAAACATTGGAAAAGGAAAATATTAAAATCTTACATCAGATTACTAGATATGATTCTAATCTCAAAGTATACATGGCATTATTATATCAATTGTTTAAAATTTATTATATATATATATATTCACATAAGTGTATTATAATTTAATATACATTAAAAAAATAAGAAAAAAATGGTTGAAATTTAAACTCGAGATTTGATGCCAATAAGAACATAAGCAACACAATTCATTTATTATTACAAAATGTGTAATGATATTAATTGCTGTAATTAGTATGAAATTGCTTATTAGTGTTTTAAGGGCATTCTTCATGGAGTATGAATTAATGTTAAAACAGTGGAAATATAACCATTTCAATGATTGGCATTGGCAGTAAGCAAAAGAGAGCGGATCCGTCGAAGCGTTTACATAGGATTTAACGCCACAATTAGTCCTTATATGGGCATCATTTTCAACTCTTTTTCCCTTTAATACCCCTTCTCAACTTTCTTAATATCAACTTACTGCTATTCCCAACAATTGCTACAATACATCACTCTTCATCTTCTTACGGTGATCCCTCCGTTAATTTAAACGGAATTTTCCTCTCTCTTTTTGCCTTTTCTTTTTAAGCGTTAGGGACAAATTATTTATAAACTCACTTTTTTTTTATACAAATAAGTAATTACATAAATACAATAACATTTCACCCTAACCACCTTAACATCTAATATTTCTTACGTAGAAGTCCTCCATTTTATCTTCTAAATGAAGTTGTCTAACATCAAGCATAGGGAAATCAATAATTTCTAGATCATATATGTTCCTAGAACAAAACTTAATTATGCAATCAACCACTTTATTCACTTTACGGAAGACATGTTGAAATTTCACAGTCTAGTTATGTCTACATTTCTCATTTATTCTTTGAACTAATATTGTTGACGATGACCTTAGTGAATCATCTGTTAGCATATCCACTGCACTTTTATTGTCAGATTCAATTATCACCTTGGTGTATCCTTTCCTCCAAGCTATTTCAAGACCATGGAGGATTGCCCATAACTCAACCGTTAGAGCAGAACCTCTCCCAATAAATCGTGGAAATCTTGCTAACCAATTACCATGCGAGTCCTGTAAAACGCCACCTGCAGCCGACCAGTTTCCTCTCTTTGTTTTAGCTCCATTCGAATTAAGTTTTACCCAACCATGGCTAGGTGCCTTCCATTTGATGGCAATAGTTCTTGATGATTCTTCTTTTGACTCTGCTGTTGCTGTATTACTTATTTAAATGGCGAGTGTTTCAGCTTGTCCAATTTTTTTTTAAAAAAGTATTATTTCTTGAATATAAAGGTATGTGTGATTTACATGTGTTTCTTTTTTTTTTAAAGGGAACATTGCTAGTATTTCTTAAAGCTTTAATTGATAGTGGATATATAGAATAATTTCTCTATTGTTTATTCACTCTCAATCATGAATAATTTTTATATGATTTTCTTATTATTTCTTTGCCTAATTTCTTGTTGAACAAAATATTATAATTTTAACATTTTTAGAAAAAAATCTAATATAATTTGGAATCAAGTATTTTTATAAGAAAAGAGTAATTATTTCTACTCTATGTTGGCTAATATGAAAAAGTCAGAATTACTATATCTTTAAGATCGACTCATAGTTGTATCAAGGATATTATTTACATAGGGATTGCTTGGACTATGAGTTTAACAAATTCTAAAACTGAAGAACTTCTACAACAGCCAAGAGTTGCCACCAGAAACAGGATGGGTAAAGCTAAATATAGATGGTGCTATCTCAATTTCTACTGGTAGTGCATCAATTGGGAGAGTATTCAGAGACCACAATGCAAACTAGCTACAGGGTTTTGCGATGAGTTTGGTAAGGATAGGATATTCAAATTGGAAGCACGAGCTCTATTAGAAGGTCTCCAAATAGCATGGAAAGTTGGTATTATGCAAATAGAATTGGAATGTGATAATGCTATACTGGTTGAATTGATTTTAGTTGGAAATGCCGCTAACAAGAATATGTCAGAATTGAGATTAATCCATCAATTGTCGTGTCGCAATTGAAAAATGAGAGTTCGACATGCTCCAAGAGACCACAACAAAATTGCTAATCACATGGAAAAGATTGCAAACTTTCACCGTAATAATTTGCATATCTTTAAGGATCCCCTAGTTTCAGTTAAAACTTTGCTGATTGAGGATATAGTTGGCTTAATTTCTGTAAGTGTTAATTTTGTTATCTTTGTAATCGTTGCTCTTTAGTTGTTTAATCCCAGTGAAAAATATAATTCTCGTGAAAAATAAAATCTCTTCTCCAACCAAACTTGCATTATTGTTATAACTTTATATGGATTTTTAGTCTATTGCTTTTTGTTAATATTTGTTTTATATATCTTTGGTTTACTCTTTCTATTTTTATATTATATTTTAATTATCTATAGTACATATAAAAGTTTGAAAATTATTTTTTTATCCATTATATTACTAAATTGACATAAAAAATATTTTAGTATATTAACAAGATTGATATTAATTAGAAAAATAATCTAATTTATAAAAACTTTAAATTTTTGAAATAGGCTTTTTATTCATATTAATTTAGACATGAAATAAGTTATGTTATTAAATAAATAAAATAATTATTTTTTTATCTTTAGATAATTATTATTTACATTAAATAAATAAAATAAAACAAAACAAATGAATTAAACAAGTAAATACATGTGCAATTACATAATAAATTATTTTTTTCAATTCAACACATATGTTAACTTTATTTATAAATTAATAAATTCATAAATTAAAAATGATTATTTTATTTTAAGTTCAAATGATATATTAAAGAAAAGTTAATTCTTCACTTGCATGATGGTTTAAAGGCTAAACTTGATTTATTCGAGGAAAACAATTTTTTAAAAATTTTTTTGTTCTATTGTTGATGGATGAATTTAAAAAATTTAGTTATATCAATTCAAAGGCATTAATATCGATCTTTATTTTTCTTCTACACATTAACTCATATTAACTTATATCTGTGCCTGATCTAAAATAATTATCCTAAATTTAATTTTTTTAATTAGTAAAATATAAAAATTAATATATTTTAATTAAAATTTTAAATAAATAAATATTACTGTATTATAACACATTCGCTTGTGAGTAACAAATTGCATAATCTAACAAATATATTTTTTAAAAATTATATGAATAATAAATAAGGCTTTAGTTGAAAGATAAAAAGTACAAATGTTGAAAGCTACGAAAGTTTGGGTTCGAATTTTATTATGTGTGTATATTTTATTATTTTTCTATATAAAAGAAATAAAATGACAAAAATACCATTAGAATAATATAATTTACTTTATGAAATAATGATCTTTTCGTCATTGCACAAATGAATTGGTGCTCGATTGACTCGTTATACCAATTAGTCAAGTATTTCATATATAGTATAGATTACTCAATTGAGTTGGTGCTCAGTTGACTCATCAATTGATAATGTTAGTGACCAAAATGTAACTTTTCATAGTTCGATGAAAAAAAAAAGAGAAGAAAATTTACCAAAGTTTAGCGACCATTTTTGTAGTTTAACCAACAACAAAATATCTAACCTAAATATTAATTTTGTCATTTTAATTAAAGTCATATTTAATTCTATTAGATGGTGGATATGTATAATGTATCGTTATTTTTAGGTTAAAATATGTCATTAGTCCCTGTACTTATCGAAAATTAGGAATTTAATTTCTATACTTCTATTTCATGGAATTTAATTCTTTTACTTTTCAAATTTCAAAATTTAGGTCTAACTGTTAATATTTTTTTTTGTTAAATTTGTTGCTATGACATTTTTGAAATAGAAAAAATACCCACTTAGTAACCATATTATTTAAAAATTTATTTTAACTTAAATTTAATAAAAAAATTAATAATGTTAACTGTCAGACCTTAACTTTAAGGTCTAAAAAATAAAAAGATTAAATTCTATGAAATAAAAATATAAGGACTAAATTTCTAATTTTCAAAAATTAGAATGACGTGCATAATTTAATAAGTTACAACAACATAGCAAAAATTGCTTAGGTGGACACATGGGAAAACTTTAATTAATTATTTTAAATTTAAATATGAAACTAAAAGTTTTAAAAAGTATACTTATCTAATACTTTAATTTAAAGTAAACAATTTAAAAAAAATTTTCCAAATTTTCAAAACGTTTTCCCCAAATTTTAAGAGTTGTCTTTCTCTCTTTTTTCTTTGATGATATTAGAAGAAAATTTTAGAAGATCAGTATTTGATACATTGAAGATGTATTATTTTATTCTATCAATAATTTTATAAAAAAATGTGTTTTTTCTAATATTTTATTATACCTTTATAAAAATAATATGTGTTCAAACTCTCATTTTTTGATTTGTATCCATATAAGGTTCTATTTAATGTGAAAGGTGTATTTATATTAAGGCGTATTTTCGACATAACCATAGTTGAAGTGGTAAAATTAGTCACGGATGTTAGCATTAAATTTAGAGGGTTAATTAAAATTTTCAAAAATGTTTATGGGTTTAAAAAAATTCCAAAAATATTAGAGATTTAATTAAAAGTTTTAAAATTTTAAAGGTTTAATAAGAATTTTTAAAATTCTAAAAGACTTTAAGGCACTAATTAAAAATTTTACCAATTCCTCTATTCCAAATTTACAATGATAGAAATGGCTTATTTAGGTGTATATTTTAGGGCCAAGTATGTTTCAAGTTTATTGGTATAAAATTCAAAATCCGACCATTGTTTGTAAACTCATTCTTACTTCTTGTCCCCGTTGTTCCACGGGGGTTGAAGACAGTAGCCATGTTGGGAAGGAATGTGAGTTTGCCTCGGCTGTTTAGTCGTCTCTTGGTTTCTCCTGGTCAAATTCAGATAACAGTAATGATTTTCCTAATCGGATGTTTGGTTCATTCAGAAATTTTGGTGAAGACAAGTGTCGAGTACGCTATCACGCTTTGGGCGTTATCTATTCAAGAAATTTGCTTGTGCATGAAAACAAAGTTCAAACGGTGCAAGATGTTACTCTTTTTGTTTAAGCATATATCAGGGAGTCGAATGAACGGAGGATTGGAAGTGACCTTAGGCGAATCCCATCGTTGGGTGGGTGGATGCCCCCAACTCAGCCCTATTTCCTTTCAGGGCGGCTTCCCATGTTTCTGCTACAGGAGTAGTTGTTAGAGATATGGAAGGATTCGTTCTAGGAGCCTGTACTCGATTCAACAGAGCCATTTCTGATTCTTTTGCAGTTGAAGCTTTAGCTTGTCTCCAAGCCTTGCATTTTGCCAGAGATATGGGGTTCTGATGTGTAATCCTGGAAGGCTACTCCAGAACAGTCGTTAAAAGGCTCAACGCAAATATTGATGATATATCTAGTATTAGTGCTTACTTACACGATGTTAGATTTTTATCCTCTTCTTTTGAAAGCTGCATTTTTTCACAGACTTTCAGAGAACATAGTTAAGTGGCACATTCGCTAGCTAAGAAAGGAATCCAGTATCACGCAGATTGTTACTAGGTAGAAGACATACCTGAGGAGTTCCGTCATTTGGTGGATGCAGGTCGACGGTGGGCTGATCCAGGCTGATGGCATGGCTTTTAGTTAGTGATTACCTCTTAGATTTTGCTACCATCACTGCTGTTTTGCTAAACCCAATTCTATCATTTGTTTATTTTGATTCAGGCATGGAAGATTGAAGGTTTAGCTGACTGGTTTTTCTTTTCGTTTTCCCCTTTGCTGTGTGTAAAAAGGGTCTATTTCTCATCTTTTTGTTTGTCCGTTGGTCTCCCTCATTGGGTAGCCAAATGGTTCTTAATGGTTTATTATTAATAAAACCATCGCGTAAACAATTTTTTATGAAAAATACTATCAAAACAATCATATGTTTAAATTAAAAATTTTAAATAACAAAATTGAAACTAAATCTTAAATTTTTTTCGGAATTATCCAAAAATGCTGATTTTCAACCATAATTATCGAATTAAGTCGGTTTTTGCAAAATTTTTAAAAAAAGTTGGATGCATTCAGTAAATATGGCAAGAAAACATTTCAAGTTGGATGCACTTTCAGTTTTGATAAGATGATTAAATGTTAATGCTTTTATTCATGAGTCTCAGGTTAGATTCATCTCCTACTCATATATTTTTTTTCATGTTACTTTAAGCTTTTTTAATTTCTAATTAATTTTTAATATATTAGTTCTTTAATTAGATGGTTAGATAATTGCAATTACATTCTTGAGTCTATAGTTAAATTCCTCTTCTACTCATATTTATATTTTTTTTATTTCATGTTGCTTTAAGCTTTTTAAATTTTTAATTAATATTTTTAACATATTAGTTCTTTCGTTAGATGGTTAGATAGTTGTAATTACATCATTGAATCCCAAATTCAATTCCTCTACTACTCATATTTGTATTTTTTATTTCATGTTGCTTCAAGTTTTTTTTAAAATTTTTTAATTAATATTTTTAATATATTAACTCCTTTTGTTTGATGATTAGATAATTGCGCTTACATCCTTGAGTTTGAGGTTCCATTATTTTTATAAGCATATTAATGTATTTTTTATTTCATATTGTTTCAAGCTTTTTTCTTTTTAATTAATGTTTATTTTTATTTTTAAATATTTTATTTATAAAATCAAATAATTATTGTAAATATCATTAATTGAAAGAAAAATAATAATATGCTTATAAAAATGATTAAAAACAAAAAATACATTAATTAAAAATTAAAAAAATTTAAAAATATAATCAAAACATTAATTAAAAAAACTTAAAACAATAAGAAATAAAAAATACATTAATATGTTTATAAAAAAAATAAAACTTCATACTAAAAAATTAAATGTCAATAATCTAACCATCTAATATAATTGATCTTTTAACTATTTTGATATCTGAGGGCTCTCAATTGTATGCAGATTTTTTACCTTAGAGCTCAAAGTGCACAATCGGTCCAAACCCAAAGAATTAAGATGCTATCATCCACACCGTAACGAAAACACCTGAAGGAAATCACATATAAAAATCGTTTGATAAAATATAAATCTTAAATGAAGAAGGGGCATATACGTAAACAGAAAAAATAAAATCTAATTGCATACATATATATATAATAATATCATTTTGGCTTCTCTATTTTTCCTTGAAAAACAACCAAAAAGGTCCAACTAATTTCTCTTTGGTTTCTTTCTTTCACTAGATCTCTCATGGCTTCCTGCATCGCTCCCGTTGCCATCTCAGGTTTTTCGTTTTTAATCAACTTTTCTATTTTTTTTTACTTATTCATTTCAATTTTTGATTGCTGCTCCGTCTTTATTTTAATATTTCAATATGCGTTGTAACTGCACATGTTTTATCTGATTTTTGGAGCATGATTTTTGAATTTAGATAGCGTAAATGACTAATGTTCTAGAATTTTTGTTTCTGAAGGGAAAAAAAAAAGAATTATATCCTCGATTTTCAGTTTTAAGTAAATGATAGTTGATTAAAAAAGTATATGAAAGTAAATCATACATCATTACATTTATGAAGATAATTATTAAAAATGTGAATATTTGCTTTCGTGTGTAAAGTGATGTTTTTCAACCAGAAAGGAAGTCAGTGATCTAAGTTAATTGAGATGATGCTGTTGGATAAGACTGGAGATTTCTATGTCCAAAGTTCAACTAATAGATTATAAGCACTTCCTATGTTAGATGATTAAAATTCTTTTAAGGAAGGAAAATTACTAGAAATAGATATGCGTCAAGTTTATTTCTTGATTTCTTCTGTCTTATCCTGTATGTTTCGTTGACTGTGGACGTAAATTTTAGGAATATAAATCTTTTCTTCCATTTTTATTTTAGAAATTACTGAATATTTTCATTGATATCAAACTTGTATGGTGTTTGGTGCTGTTGCTTAGACTTCCCATTTTTCTCGCATTACCCGTGTTTAACACTTATATCATATATCCAAAACATGGGTATGGAATATGGGTCTCCAAGGACTCTCAAAATACATGGAACTTAGTATGAAATGAACATGTCCATGTTGAATGCGTATCCGTACCGAAATTCACACCTGCGTTCAGAGTAGCATAGGTTTGGTGTAAAAGCCCCAAAGAGAAAAAAAGGAAAAGAGGGAAGATTTAAGGATTCAAATGCAGTAAATTATGAAAAGTAACAGTCATATTCTAACTTCCATAAATGAAATTAAGACATGTAAAATGGGAAAGAATCTAGAAGTATTTTTTCTATTTCATGTTGCATTGGTTTTCACTATATAAATTCTTCTTGGAACTTGGGATAGCTTCTTGTTAATGCTGACATACAGCAATGAAATGATTGATTATCAAGTTCTTTCTTTATGCTCACTTTATCATTGTTTCTCTCTGGTTTATAGGTGGTTCTCATCTTCAGGCAAGTGAAATTTGTTTCGCTAAGTCCAGCACCTTTGGCAAAATACCAAGTTTGGCAGTTCAGAGGAAACCAAAGGCATCTAATCATCGGTTTTCTGTTTGTGCAGAGTACCGGTATGTGAATCTGGAACAATCCATGTTATGTAAGCTTGGATGAATTTTCATGTTTCATATTAAGAGTATGCTGCTCTGTGGTAAGCTGAACGCCTGATTATTAGTTGTTGTTACTCCAGCCATACCTATACCAAGCGTTTGGTTTTATGTTTACTAGATTTCTTGTATGCTGGGTTATTAGATGACTATTGTGTCAGTCCGTCTTACTAAATCACCTTGGTGCCAGACAGCTCTACCAAAGAAGTTATGCACTTTCAAGATTATTATATTTGAAACTCAAAATTAATTGCCTAACATCAAAACTGAAGTCTTCATACCAATACCAAAAGTCTTGAGGTCATCACTACCTGTTTATATAGTTAGTGTTGTCTCATTGCTGAACACATTTGGAAGAATGACGTCAATAGAAGCATTTCTGCCTAACTATATACGGGGTTGCCATTGATACCCTTGCAGTGGGGGAGTTTTTTTAACTCTGTAAGCGGGGTTTAAAAACTACTACATCTCCCATTTCCTTTATTTTCCTTTCATTGTTATTTTTTACTACACCGTAGGGGATTGTGTATGCTTCTCATTGCTTGTGGAATCTAAAAACTCCATTGATCTATTTACTATATCCTATGGTTTTTTTTATAAGATTACCCAATGGTTATTAAGTTGTTTATTGGATGATTTCTCAATTAATAAACTTCTATTTGACTGTTAAAAAGGTCGTAAATTTGACACTGAACTTCTCCTCTCAATGAACAAACTCAAAAGGTTTAAAGCATATCTGAACTCCATGGTATATTACATTCCGTTTGTGTTAAATGTTCCTGAGCTGATTTTTTAAAGTAAATATACTTTTTACTGCGTTCCACGATGTACCATGTTAGATTACTCCAGGTAGCATTTTGCAGTTACTTATGTTGATTTTGTCTCAATAGTGATGTCGCTGCATATTTCTACTACTCTATTCTCATCATTTTGCTATTCACTCTGGTGGTATGCAGTGATGGCACTAAGGGTGGAGGAAACGATTTTGCTGCTGGTTTTCTTTTAGGAGGTGCTTTATTTGGAACTCTGGGATATATTTTTGCACCGCAGGTGATTAGTGTTTGCATTCGTCTTCACTTGATTTCCTGCATATGTTCTACCGTATCCAATCAATCACCTTTTTTGGTTTTAAACCACAAAAGGCCTTATATTTTTCCTTTTTTGGTTTTGGTTGTCAAACCATTACTTTAATCGCAAAAACAAAAATTTTTTGCCCGTCTAGCACTCGAAAGCTATGCCAGTAACAATGCTAAAACGATGTATCCTGTTTTACTGGTTGGTTTCATGCTTTCTTTCTTCTTGTCTTGTCATAGTAAACGTCATCCCCCAGCATATTTCAGGAAATGATGAAATGTTAATTGCTGTTGTTTCGTGCAATGAGTGGCCGTTTTGCTATAGGTTTGACGTTTTGGATATTCAGGTTGGATCTGAATTCTTAATTTGTTCTTATGATTTAGATTAGAAGATCCCTGTTAAATGAAGATGAATATGGATTCCGGAAGGCAAAGCGACCAATTTACTATGATGGAGGTCTAGAGGTAATTGGGTTCTACCTCGTTTTATGACATGGTCCATAATATATATGTTTGCTATCCTTATATTAATTGAGCTTCGCTTATGAAAGCAGAAAACGAGGCAGACACTGAATGCAAAAATCCGCCAACTCAATTCTGCAATTGACAATGTATCCTCGCGTTTGAGAGGTGGAAACAATTCACCAAGTGTGCCGGTTGAGACAGACCCTGAAGTAGAAGCTACTATGTAAGACATATTTCAATGTGGTTAGTCATGAAGTTCCAAGTTTACAGTGATTGATGGATTTACCTGTTCTGCTATGAATTCTGAATTCCAAGTGTTTGAGAATTTTATATGGGATTAATGCAGTTTTATTATATTTTTAGTTTTTTTTATTCTCTTTCCGGGATCGAATGACTGAGATTAGCGTAAACGAGAGAGAAATTATGTAATTACACGATAAAAGATACACATATAAATTGGAAAAAAAGAGGGCCCAACCGGGTTCGAACCGGTGACCTCTTGATCTGCAGTCAAATGCTCTACCACTGAGCTATGGACCCATTTGTTGATATTTTCTTTGTTAACTAAATATATCTTTTAAAATGATAAAAAGATTTGATATTCATTATTCTATGGTTAAAAATATAACACTTCTTTTAAAAGATTTAATTTAATTCTTTATTTAAAAAATAATACCAAGCATAATATTAAGTAGAGTTGTCCATGGGTCGAATTTGGGTCGGGCCCCAGTAAAATTTTAGGCTTGATTATTAGGCTTAGGCCTAACCCGACCTAAATAATGGACTTAAATTTTGCCCAAGCCCGACCCGGATAAAAATGCTAAAACCTGCGCTTGACCTATATTAATTTTTTTAAATTTTATTTTTTATATAAAAATTTAAAAAATATAATTTACCAAATATACTAAAAATATTAAAATAAATGTTTCCCAAAAAATTGAAAATAAATTTTAAAAAATCCTTATACTTAAATAACACTAAGATAAATGTAACTTAACAAGCAAATGTCTCTAAAATAGTATCAAAATTAACACACAAAAAAACAAGTGTTATTCAATATCCAAACATTAACAACAAAAGAGTAGCAACATAATAGTGAAATGGTAGTAAAATAATAGCAAAAAGTGGAAACACAATAATAAAACATGGAAAAACCACAACAAAAACAACAGAGCTTTTTTTATTGAAAATTCAGGCCGGGTCGGGTAAAAGATCTTACCCGAGACTTGGCTCGTTTTCTAAACGGATTTTGTTTTTTGCCCAAACTCTTTTTTTAGGCCTATATTTTTGCCAAAATCCTGTCATTTTTTGGACAGCTCGGCTCATGAACAACTCTAATATTAAATATGCAAGTTTACTTGATATATTATTAAGATGATGTTAATTTTATTTTTCAAAAACTCGAATGGAATAAGAATCTTCATTCTGGTTTAGTTTTATAACGGTGAACAAATTAAGATATAAAAGTTAACTATTTATTCTCTAATGGTGTCTTCAATTGGTTCGACTTCCATTTGTAGGGGTAGTGTTGCGGACAAGGTTAGGGTCCTTGCAGTTCTTACCATTATTTTAAGGGGTTTTTGGAGTAAAGGGTGCGGGAACTTGTAAAGAAACGGAGTGTCTTGGTTTCTTGGGGTTTTGTTTTAGCCTATAGGTGTGGCTTCTTTCCGTTAGGTCAAGTTTTCATCTTAATGGGTGTGGTAAGGATCATCTACGGTTTTTTTATTATGGAAATTGTAAAACTTTTGGTTTTAATATTGAAGTAAAATTTAATTTTAGGCTGTTATTTTAATTTTTTATTGATGTAATAGAAATTATATATACATTTAACATCAACATAAAACTTAACAGAGTATTCAAAATTTTCAAAAGAATAATTAAGTGTGATATGTATATAAGTATTTTCAAGAAATTTTAATATTTTATTTTATTTTATTTTAATTAAAAAAATATTATTTTATTTTTATTTAATAAACCATTCTCATTAAATTCACATCATCATAAAATGCAAATTAGTTCTAAAATTCAAAATATTTTTACTTTAATATTAAAATCAATAGCTTTCATGGGTAAAAAATATAGGTTAAGGGCTTATTCAGTTACAAAAATAGAATAAGGGCTTGTTTAAACAAGGTATATTAGCCTTTTTACTACAAAAGTGGTATTATGAGGCACATAAGGTTTGAACGCTAGCAAGGATCGACAATATAGAAAGAAAAGAAGGAGGTGAAATAGTATAAGCAATGGCTTTGGGCCCCCTTATCAAAAAGCCTGGAGTAAGACGACTTCTTATGAAGTGAAAGGAAATTCTTGACGTTGATGATAAAGAGCAAGGTAGAGGTCGACTATTCCAACTAAACATGTCACCAGAGAGGAGTCAAGTTTGGATGTGGTAACCACCTAGTTTGTTGCATACATGTAGTGATATGAAGAATTAGGCAACAATTGTTGTAAGGGATGGTGATGTAAGAGGGGGAATAAGGTTAGGAGGTTGTGCTTATTCATATCAAAGACTACTAGGTAGGTAATTAAAGTAAGGCATAATGTGAAAAGGTAGTTGGAATCGACATCAAAGTTTGGAAAGAGGTGTTATTGGACTCCAAGTAGTGATGGCGAAGGCATGAAGGCGGATAACAATGCTAAGCATTAAAAAGGAGAGAAAAGTATACTTAAGGTTGTTGATCCAATGGCGAGTGGCTATTGAATAGCCTTGCCAATAATTACTCTAAGGTTATTATTATGGAATTATCATGGGCTTGAGAGCCTACAAACATTTCAAGCCTTAAGGAACTAATTGATAAGAAAGATTCCGATGTTGTGATAAAGCACATAAGTAGCTTGATATGGTAGAATGTATAACACTTAATTGTAAGGATAAAAGAAGAGGTCTCATTCTACTTTGGAATAAGGGTACTTAGCTTGATCTTTTGTCATTTTTACTAAGAGTGTTGATATAAAAATTGTTTGAAATGAGTCAAAAATTGGATACATCTTCGATTTATATGGAAAGAGTGAAGTCAGTATTCTAACATCCCAAAATTTTCAATTAGACACATGACACTATTTCGACAATGGATATAGTGAATTTTCAAGAAAATTGAAAAATGAGTTAGTTAAAGGAATTATTATGAAAATAAGTGATTTTGGATATGTGAATTAATTTAAAAAATTTTAGAAGTGAATATGTGATGAAAAGACTGAATTATAAATTTTAAAAAGTTTAAGGACTAAAGTGCAAATTTGACCAAAATGGGAAAATAAAATATTATTGATTATTTGGCTTAGAAACTTATTGTATTATATATTAGTGTGATAAAAATCACTTTTGGATTAAATTAGAAGAAATTCAAAAATATAGCGACTAAATTATAAATTTCTAATTTTTGTCAAGAGAAGAGTAAAAATATAATCTTCAGTACCCAATGATGTGTATTAAGTATTGAATAATAATTATGGAATTTGAATTGATTAGTAACTATTTTTTGTGAAGAGATTGTGTTTAAATGCATAAATCGGCAAAGATATCATTTTGCCTCGAAAAGGCATTTTGGTCAATTCTAAAAAAATTTATGGTAAAAATATTGTTTGTATGAGACATTTGGTGTCTAGAATAAATTTAGATATTTAGAACTTGGATCATGTTAGCGGGCCACAATATTTTTAAACTATGGGCTTGGAATTTGTTAAAATTGGCCTTTAGGCCCACTTATGTAAATTTAAAGAGAAAGAGAGGATGAAAGCTAGCCCCCATCAACTCCTCTTTCCCTTGTTGCTATCATCCTTTTCTCCCATGGCTCCTCTTTGAGATTTTACTAAAATTTCTTGGAAATCTACTTTTTACTCTCATTACAACCATCAATCATTTAATTTTCAACCTAGGGTTTCATGGGTTTTAGTGTGAGAAATTGAAACTAGAGAGAGAAAGCTTCAACAAGGTAATTGATGGTGTTTTCTACTCTTCCAATCTTAGTATTTGAGAATTTTTTTTTTATTTTCATTGAATATGGAAAAACGGTGAGAAATGTAACACCTCACATGGAGTGTGCCGTTACATCACGAGTAAGGGATGTCACATTTGGACACTAATGCTTACTCAACTTGATCGTCAATTTTAAAAATTTGTTTTTTATAAGAGTTATTCAAGTCACTTCTAGGCTTTCTTTAAAGTTTGGTTTCAAATGGGTCCCAATTAGGGCTTATTCGAGTCAAAACGAGATAAATAGGGCCAATATTGCGACATTGAAAAATGGGTGTCACGACACTGACTGGTGTCACGACATTGATCTCCTGATGTCGTGATGTTGAGAACAAATTACTCTTATGACTCTAATGCCATGACACTGAAGGTCAAATGTTGCAACACCGAATACAGATTGACTCCAATGTCGCGACACTAAAGGTTGGATGTCGCGACACCGGAGAAAGATTGCCCAAAACATAAACACCTAAAACAAGTCAAAACTATCTTCAAACATTTCATAACATATCTAAACACTTTTAGGACTCAAAGTATATCAAATTAATATTCAGAAACTTCATATAACACATAAGTATATCCATCTTAGGAAAATCATCTCAAGGTACAAAATTATATTAGGCATGCTTGACATAGTTTTGGAAGCACTTAGTTACTTTACAACAAAAAATTCATACGGGTCTAATCCTATGTACATGTCACTCTATTATCAATATTTAAGTTTCATACACTTCATTCCTTACTTGATGATGAGATGAGGATGAGGTTGGCCACTTCAAAAGTTGTCTTCAACCAATCTTTACCTACGTATATAGAACAACGCGTTAAGCTCGTGAAAGCTTAGTAAGTACCCATGAATTTAAATCTTACCATTCCTTTAATTTATTTAATAGTAACAACATTACTAATAGAGTTTCATGAACATGTTATTACTTTCAAGAGATTACTCACTGCTATATAACACTTCATTTAAGTCCACTAACCAATTATATTACAATCATTCATCAAACTTCACTTAACACTTATCACTTTCATATTTATTTTTAAGTTCACTTAGTCATTAAATTTTTACTTCTCATATACTTATGATTACCTCTGATATTCACTTATTATTACTTATATTTACACTAATTCATACTTTAAATTCACTTACTTTACCTCAGTTCACTAATACTTTGATTCATTATATTATCACTTCACGGTTTAACAGAAATTGTTATCAAAACTAGACCTGTCCATGGGCCGGGCCGAGCAGGGTTTGGGTCGGGCCTGGAAACAATTTTTGGCCCGGCCCGGCCCGAAATATGGGCTTGAAATTTTGCCCAGGCCCAGCCCGGGAAAATATCATAAGCCCGAGCCCGATTCGGCCCGGCCTATTTTTAAAATAAACATTAAAAAATTATTTTAAAAATAAAAAAATAAAAAAATTATTTTAAAAATATATATATTTATTATATTCGGGTTGGGCCGAGCCAGGCCCGGGCTAAAAAAGTTGTGTCTGAGGCCTGGCCCGTTTTTTAAACGGGCCTCATTTTTTTCTCAAACCCATATTTCGGGCCTATATTTTTACCCGAACCCTCCCATATTTCGGGCAGGCCGTTGGGCCGGGCCGAGCCGCCCGGCCCATGGACAGGTCTAATCAAAACTCACTTACCTCAAATTCTTAAGCCATGCTAGACATATTTGAACTAGATGTGTTAAACTAAACCCTATTGGATAATATTTTTTGATATAATAAATTAAAGTGTTTTTCAATAAAAGTAAAGTTGAGAAATTTCATAAAAATCAAGTTGAAATGGTTTCAATTAGACCTGTCCATGGGTCGGGCAGCCCGACCCGGCCCGACGGCCCGCCTGAAATATGGGAGGGTTCGGGTAAAAATATAGGCCCGAAATATGGGCTTGGGAAAAAAACGAGGCCCGTTAAACGGGCCGGACCTTGGGCACCACTTTTTTGGATCGGGCCCGGCCCGAATATAATAAATATATATTTTTATTTTTTAATTTTAAAATACTTTTAAAATATTTTTTTTATTTTTAAAATAATTTTTAATGTTTATTTTAAAAATGGGTCGGGCCGGGCCGGGCTCGGGCTTATGATATTTTTCCTGGGCCGGACCTGGGCAAAATTTTAGGCCCATATTTCGGGCCGGGCCGGGCCCGGGACTAAGAGGCAGGCCAAAATTTTTTTCCGTATGGACAGGTCTAGTTTCAATTGAGTCAAACATTTTTAAATAAGTTTTAACCATTTTCAAGCAAGTTAAAATTGCTCCAAGACAAAAAGTATCATCGATACCCATCTGTTAACCGATACCAAATTGATATTCTGGAATTTGTCACCTTTGCTAGGTATCTATACTTTTCATAAAAGTATTGATATTCCTGCTCCAATGATCACTAAAATCAGTATTAATTACAAAAAAATATTGATACTCTTTTAGTAGGTATCGATACTCGTTGCTGTCGATGAAGTTAATGACCTAGTATTTCGTCCCCAACGGCTACATTCGTTTCTACAATAACCACAACGGTTGGAAATCAATTAGAGGGTATAAATACCATCTTCCAAAGGTTTAGCAACTACAAAAAACTTGTGCAAAGCTTAAAGATCAATCAAAAACAACCTAGAGCTTAATTATTTCATACATTTTCTTATAAACACTTGTGAGCTTTAATCAAAACAACCTAGAGCTTAATTATTTCATACATTTTCTTAAAAACACTTCTGAGATTTCATTATATTCATTTAGCTCAAGTGTTCTTCTTTGTATTTGTGCTTAATTGGCAAACATCCTAATCTTGTAAAGATTGTTTCTTTGTTTGCTTATTTGTTTCTCTTTGAGAGAGATGATTAATTCTTAAGGTTTGGATAGAAAACTTAAGGGAGTTGTATCTTAAGATTTTGGGGCATAAATCTTAAGAGAGATTGTAAGGTTAAACCTTGTCCTCAAAGGTTGTCAAATTAGTGAATTTGGGGAAATCCTTAGTTGTGGTAAGCTAAGGTAGTAGAGTAGGCAATTGGAGCTGAACCACTATAAATCCTTGTGTTCTTTGTTGCATATTTTTCGTTGCTTCCACCACAATTTCTAAAAAGCCAATTCAACCTCCCTATTGATGATTTCGAGTAGATCCTTCCAAGCTAACAAGATGGATGCACGCAACAAATCACGATACACGAGCACAAAAGTGTTGGAAACACTAGCACTGAAGTGCTGAAATCACTAGCACCAAAGTGTTGAAATCACAAACTATCACTTTATGTTTAATTCACTACCATGTATCACTTCTATTAAGCATCTTGTCATAATACTTTATTTCAATTATCAAAATTATTTTACATTTTATTTTATTAGTTTACCAAAAATTTTATAAAGTTTATATTTTAATTCTTAGGTAACAAGAAAATTCAAGGGTGCTTACCTTTCTTCAACCTTTAATCACTTGTTTTTCTCTTTTCTTTGCCTCTTGAATCACTTCATCTCTCTCTCTCTCTCTTTAGTTTCATGTCAAGAACATAAAACTTTTCATGAGAAATCTATTTCCATACTTATTTAACAAGATTAAACTTGAAAACATAATAAAACCTTGATAATCATATATTGTTCCCTTGATTTCAAGCTTTAGCTTGATTTTCTCTCTCTTCAAGCATGAACATACAATATCCCTTTTTGAAATCTAAGTTTACTAGATTGTTGGAGTCTTGATTTTATTAGAAATTTTAATGAAATTTAAAGGGTTTCTCCTTTAATTTTAAGAAAAGAACCAAATTGCAAAGAAAACTAAACTTTCTTTCTTTCTTCCATGGTTGAACGTGAGCTTGGAGAAAGACGGAGAGTTCTTTTTCTTTCCATCTTTTACTTAAGGATTAATTAACATAAAATATCTTAAAATAAAATAATAAAATATTTCAACCAATAATATTCCTACACCATTCATCCTTAATTATTACACTTAATACGTATCCAAAATGAGAAATGACCAATTTACCTTTCATGATTCTCTATAATTCCATCATTGAATTACTAACCACTTTTGGTAAGATTACGATTTAGTCCCTCATATTTCTCCACTTATTCAATTTGATCCTTGGTTACCAATTTCTTGTTACAAGAAATTGGGTTGTTTTCATTTTGGCCATTCAAAATTCTTCTATTTACATTTTAACCCCTCAAATTTTAAATATTTACACTTGAGTCACAAAAATTTTCACATCTTTACAATTTAGTCCCTACTTCTTAATTCAACTTTCTTTGGCATCCATCAACCTTCTCTTTATCAATTTGTCTTTAATTTTTAGGTGTGTTACTTTATCGAGGAATCCATTATGTACAATTCTCACTTAATACTACTTTTATAACATAACGATTTTAGGGGTGTTACAAGAAATGGATTTTCAAGCAAACTGAAAGGTGGAATCAAGGTTTTCGATGTATGATTTTGTTTTTTAGAGCATCCAAAGGTAAGTACCTTGGATAATCTTGCTTCTCTTATACAAATATGTTTAGAAATTAATGAATTTGTGTTATGAATATTAAAATAGTTATATAATGAATATGAGTAATTCTCTACAGCTTAATGTGTTAGCATGATTGCTGTGAAATATTAAATTTTAATAAGCCTAATAATAAGGTATAAGAATTTGGTTGCCATGGATAACTTCTAAAGTAACTTGGAATGCATGAAAATTGGTGAAATATGGTATTCATATGGAAAGATTAGTAAATGTGACTTTATGGTAAGAATTTCGTGAGTTAATTGCTAACCTTGTGAGTATTCATAGAGTCAACATGTTGTTAAATGTAAACTAAAATTGTGGAAACATGTGTAATTATGAAATTTGGAATTTAGAAATGCGAGGCTATAAAAACTCTTCTCAGATTTTTGTTACAAAAAATGTTGGTAAATGAAATAAATGGTCATAAATGATCCTTTGGAAACATAGTCAGAACCATAAATGTGAATTTAAGGCCTATGATGATTTTTGTTGAAATGTGTATGTGTTAGGCACTTAATGTGCCTTTATGTGTGTTTAGACAAAGAATTGTCTTAATAATCTTTGCAACTAACCGCCTATAAACAGTAAAAATATAACACAAAATGTAACGACCCGACAATTACAGGTATCAAAAAATGCATTTTCGAGGCTCCGTTTTTATAAATTAGACTCTTAAATATTTATTAGAAATATTTACGAAGTTGGTTGTGTGGTTAATTAGGTTTTGGTTAGGTGAATTTGTATGAATTAAGAGTAATTAGTTAAAAGGACTAAATTGCATAAAGGGTGAAAGTTGAATATAGATCAAAGAAAAATTAAAGGGACTAAAGAAGCAATTATGTCATTGCTCATAAATGAGGCGGCATAAGTATATTATTATAAAATTTAAAGTAAAAATATATATTATAATATTATATAATATTAAAACTTAATGTTTAAGTATATGTATTATATATTATATATTATAATATAATATAATATAAAACAAAGAAATAAAAGAAATAGAAATAGAAAAGAAAGAAAGAAAACGAAATAGAAGGGAAAAAGAAAGAAAAAGGAAAGAAAGAAGGAGAGAGACAAGGTAGGGTTTTCAATTGTTCAAAGCTCAATTGGTTAGTCAATTTAGTCCTTTTTTTATAATTTTATGCTTTTAGAATCTCGGTATTAAATACTACTCGACCCATGTCAAAATTTTAGAAATTATTGAGTTTTTAAGTGTTGTCTATGTTGCATAATTTCAGTATTAGGGGTTAAATTTATAAATTTTTAAGTTAGAAATGAAAAATGATTGAATTGTAGAATAAATTGTAAATTTTGAGTAATAGGGATTAAATTGTGAAAATTCAAAATTTAGGGATTTAAGAGAAATTAGGGATTTAAATTTAGTTTAAAGTGGAATTTGTATGAAAATATAGGATTAATTGTAAAGAAATAAAGTTAGTCTCGGTTTAAGGACTAAATTAGAATTTAAGTAAATATTGAGTAAAATTTAAAATATTAAATATGAGATTGAATTGTGTTGTATGGATGAATTTTAATTGTTTTAATTCCGTAGCTAACGTAGTATCAGAATCCTCGAGTAAAAAGGGAAAAGATAAAGTCGACGAGTTATAGCTCGAAATTTTCGGTTTGTATTTCTATAATCCGAATCTAGTTATTAATTATTAAATTTTGAATTAATGCTTATGGTGAGTAGTTGAGGTGAGTATTTGACATTTTCATATTGAATTGATTTTAAATTGATGGGAATTGATTGAATTGATATATATTGTGAATTGATTGATTGATTTTTTTGAATTGAAATGAATATATGTGTAATTATGTGATTATATGAAAAATTAGTATTGGATATTGATTATATCTGAAATGTGAAATTAAACTCTATTAATTGTATCGGGCTGAGTCGAATATAGATTGCATGCTATAGGATTGGAAGAGTTCAGGGATTTTTTCGACTTCGAGTCAATGAGACACTGGGTGTTAAATTATTACTTCAAATTATCCGATGAAGCACTGGGTGTCAAACTGATTTGTTTGGTTGGATCCGTGTATCCGTCCGAGTCTGAGTCGTGTTAATAGGGGTAATTAATTGAAATTGCATTATGTTTGATGTTAGATGATATTGTTTGTGAAATGAAAATGAGATGGTGAATTGAAATATGGATTGAGACACATGAATTGTGTATTCACAAATTGGATATGGAATGAATAAAATTATTGTTTAAATGATATGTGTATTATATTGTGAAAAGTTACTTATATAGCAAATATGAGAATTGAGATATTGTGAAACAAATGAAATGTGATATGGTTATTGAAATATTTAGATTGTATATTTGTGATTTCATAATTTTTTTTTATATTCGGATTATAAAAATACCACTGAGTTTTACTCAGCGTACGGTTTTGTTTTCCGTGCGCAGGTTAGGTATTAAATTTTGATCGTCGATTCAGCATCCAATAACGGTCCCGAACTCAAACGTGGTGATGTTTTATTCTTTTGTGTCGGCATATACCTAGGGTGTCTAAATAATAATTATTTTGTGGTTTGATTGTAAAGTAAATGAGATTATAAGTTTAATATTGGTTGGTTATATACATATAATATGTGTTTATGTTTGATGTCATATTATGACATATTTTAAGTTAATGCTAAAATTAACATGATTTAGGTAAAATAGATTAAATTTGGCATGTTTACAAGTTGGATTTGAATGATGTTCTATTGATATGTTTTATTGATATAATTGTGTACCTATGAGGGTACATTGGTTAGGCACCTAGGATGATTGTTATGACATGTTTTGGATGAGTTTGATTGTGTTTTGAAATTATGTTTGTTTGATCAGTAATGCTCTGAAACCTTATTTTGGCAATAGATGTGGGTTAAGGGTGTTACAATTTATTGGTATCAGAGCTTTGTAGTTTAACTGATTCTCAGACTAAATCGAGCTCAAAATTGAGTCTAGAGGTACATGCCATAATTGAGTCGAATTGAGTCGGGATTTGGATGCTGATATATATTTGTTTTTGTTTTGTAGTTGAAAATGTCGGATGATTATAATGATGATGTTAATCAAGAGATGTATATTGGAGATGATGTTTCCAATGAATTAAATGAAACCGAATCGGCAACACCGAATGTTAATCCAGTTAGTACTCAACAACCTAATGTTGAACGAGGTAATATTGAGGAAAGAGATTATTCACAGTTACTTAGAGCTATTGCTGATGCTCTTCAGCGAGTGGTGGGAACTACATTCGCTACGACATCTACCCCTATTGTTCGTCGAGCTCTGATAAAAAAATTATGTAAATATGGTACAATAGAATTTTCGCGACTTAGTAGGTATGCTGCTGAGTTTTTGCTGACTGAGATTGATAGTTGTAAGTGATTTCTGCGTGGTTTACACGATGAGTTATGAGTACAGTTAGTATCACACAGAATTACTGAGTTTGCTGATTTGGTGGAACGGGCAAGAATGGTAGAACAAGTTCTGGGTTTTGATAAAAAGACTGAGAATATTCGTACTGTTGGAAAACGCCTTGGAGTTGTTAGTTCAAACCCACCCCCGAAGAGATCAAAAGAATTCCATAGTAGCTAAAAATCAAATTTTAAATCTGATAGAACTGATAGAAACCGTGATAGACAACTGACTGTATCTACGAGTAGTGTGCGAGGTTCATCCAGGGTTACTGATATTCTGAATTGTAAGCACTGTAGGAAAAAGCACTGTAGTGAATGCTGAAAATTAACTCGAGGCTATTTTCACTGTGGATCTACAGAACATTTTGTTAGAGATTGTCCGAATAATGAGAATGCTACACCTGTTACTTCTCAGAGATCTATGCCTGCTTCTAGAGGTTGCGAGTCGTGTCGAAGTGGTTCAATCTCGAGAGGTGATGCTAGAAAGGGAAACGATGTCGTTACTCAACAATCGGAGGCCAAAACGCCTTTCGAGCTTCTGTTGTGCAGACTCGTGAGGATGGTGATGCTAATGATGTGGTGACAGGTATATTTTTATTATACTCAAAACCTGTTTATGCTTTGATAGATCCGGGACCTTCACATTCATATGTTAATACTAAATTGGTTGAGTCGGGAAGTTTAAAATCTGATACGTCTAGAGTATCAATAGTGGTGTCTAGACCATTGGAACAATCTCTGTTAGTGGATCAGGTGTGTAGGAGATGTCCGTTAATGATACAGAATATGACCTTCCCTGTTGATTTGTTGATAATGTCGTTTGGTGATTTTGATATGATTTTGGGTATGGATTGACTTACGGGGCACGGGGTGATTCTGGATTATTGTGAAAAGAAGTTTGTTGTTCAGAGTAAAAGTGGTGACAAAATTGAGGTGAATGGTATTCGAACAAGTGGTTCAACTTTCAACAATTAGAGTTAATAAACTTCTTCATCAAGGTTGTGAAGCTTTTCTAGCCTATGTTATCAATTTGAATTCTATTGATAGTCAGTGTAGTAAAATTCGAACTGCTTGTGAATTCCCTGATGTGTTTCCCCAGGAATTACCTGGATTAGCACCGAATCGGAAGGTTGAGTTTGCAATTGAAGTATTTCCTGGTACGGCTCTGGTGCCAATGCCCCCTATCGTATGTCACTTACAGAGTTGTAAAAAATAAAAGTACAATTGCAAGACTTATTGGATTGTGGTTTTATACGCCCTAGTGTATCGTTTTGAGGAGCTCTAGTGCTTTTTGTCAAAAAGAAAAATGGTTCGATGCGGCTTTGTATTGATTAATTGCAATTGAATAAGTTGACGATTAAGAATCGATATCCTCTACCCCATATTAATGATTTATTTGATAAACTAAAAAGAGCTTCTGTCTTTTCAAAGATTGATTTGAGATCAGGTTATTGTCAGTTGAAAGTGAAAGAAAGTGATGTACCAAAGACGACATTTCGAACGCAGTATGGTGATTATGAATTTTTAATGATGCCTTTTGGATTGACAAATGCTCCGGCGGTATTTATGGATCTTATGAATCGTATTTTCCAACCGTATTTGAATCAGTTTGTGGTAATATTTATTGACGATATTTTGGTCTATTCAAAATCCGAATCCGAGCATGAACAAAACCTCAGAATTGTTTTGCAAGTGTTATGGGAGAAACAGTTATACGGGAAGCTTAGTAAGTGTGAATTCTGGTTATCAGAGGTTGTATTTTTAGGTCATGTTATCTCAGCAGATGGGATTAGAGTTGATCCAAAAAAGATCGAGGCAATTGTTTAATGGAAAGCACCGAGGAATGTGTCAGAGGTTCATAGTTTCCTTGGATTAGTTGGTTATTACCGAAGATTTATAAATGGATTTTCAAAGATAGCCTTGTCGATGACAAAGTTGTTGCATAAAAATGTTCACTTCATTTGGGATGATCAGTGTCAAGAAAGTTTTGAGAAATTGAAGCATGCAAACAAAACAAAATAAAACCCGAAAATAAACTAAAATTGAAAATAAGAAATAAACATCCAAAGAAAAGAAAATGTACTTGAGCTAGCTTGATACACGAGATTGGATCGGAGCATCGACACTAGGAAGATTTGCCTAAATATATAACTCTAGCTAGAAATTTAAACAATTCAAAGTTATTTACACCTAAACAAATTAGTTCAATAAATTACAAACTAAATAAGTTAAAGAAAATTAAATACAAATCTCCATCAAAATGTATATACAAATATAGTATTTATTTTTGCAGTGTATAGTCAGTTAGAATTTTTTTCTACTCGGTTTATTTTTATCCATGCTTTGAACTCTAATGTAGTAATATTTCCCCAATAATCCCTTATAATTTTTTTATTTGTGCCAATACGATTGAGATTATTTTTGAAAACTTTTTATAAGGGTTATACTAGTCATACTGCACTATTTCAATAATCATGGATTTTACCGAGTATTTTCTTTTAAATTCGAACATCCTATACTCTACAAATATAATTATCTATTCGTATCTACCTTTATCACTTGGTATATTTAATCTATTTTACCTATTTACAGTCTAATAAGCCAAACTAATTAGTCTAAATATAACCAGCCTAAATTATTTAATTTTAGGCTAAATTTACAATTTAAACAAATAACCTAGGTATATGCTCCTAACCAATCACTTGTATTTCTACAAGCTCAAGCACATAGAAAACATGCAATTTAAAAAAGTCAAAACTACTAAACGTAAAGAAAATAAAATAACTGAATTTTTTTAAAAATTTTCTTAAGTCACCCCTACACTTTATTCGGCATATTTTCCCTAATGTGCAACTAAAAATCTAAAGGAAAGAGGTTACGCTATTGGCGTGATACGTGTAACTCAATTGGTGGGATTACTCCTCCTTTTGGTGTTGGCTCGAATGTGCCGTAAAAAATTGTGGGGTTCCTACAAAAAAATTAAAAACACATAAATATATATAGAATATATGAAATCCTAACTAATTAAAATTAAAGCAAAAATTAAAAATCATCCCAAAAATAAAAATAAAGTAAAAAAATCCAAATATATAAAAATGTTCAAAATCAATCGAACTTAGATTCCGACTCCTCGATCATCTTGATTGAAGGTTAATATGACTAAGTGATCTTTTAATGCAAAAGGAACGAGGGCTATGAAACCTTTAGAACCTGTGCATACTAACATATGTGGCTCCATAAGCGTCAGTGCAAGAGGTGATTATGAGTATTATGTAACCTTTATGGATGATTATTCCAAATATGGATGCGTATACCTAACGCACTGCAGGAGTGAAACTGTAATACCCCGAAAATTACTACACTAAGAAAGTAAGATAATATTCCAAATATAGTAAAATAAGGAAATAAAGTGATAAAAAGGGTAATTTTGAGTTATGTCAGCATTAAGAAGTAAATTATGACATATTAATTCAAGAAAGGATTAATCGCAAAAGTGAGAAAAGTTTTGTTGCCCAAAGGTAAATACTCAAAATTTGAGGGGTTAAAGTGCAAATAAGAAAAAGTTGAAGGACCAATAGTGAAAATAATTTAAGGTTGGAATAATCTAGAAACTAAGGAAAATGGATGAATTAGGACCAAATTGAATAGGTGAAGAATTATGAGGGACTAAATCATAATTTTACCAAATTAAGTAATGACTCAAGGATAGAATTTTAAAAGATCATAAAGGGTAAAATGGTCATTTAGAAGAGAGAGAAATCTAGAAGATAATGATGATGTTGGAGATATTTTAGATTAATTAAATAAATAAATATTAGTTTATTAATATTTTAATTTGATTTTTAAATGATACTTTATTATTTTATTATTTTATTATTTAGTATATATAAGTGGAAAGAAAGATGAAAAGGAACCAATCCACCATCTTTTCCATGCAATTCACGTTAGAAGAGAAAAGAAGAAAGAAAGTTTTGCTTTCTTTACAATTTGGTCCTTCCACCAAAAAAATTCACCATTTTCAATTAGAAATCAAAAGAATTTCCATAGTCATCAAGAGAGAAAGATAATAAGGAGACTACGGGGAGCTAGAATATCAAGTTGGATTCAAGAAATTGAAGCTGGAGGAGAGAGAAAATCAAGTTAAAGGTTGAAATCAATAGGACAAGGTAAGAACATTGAGATTTCAATATATTTTTAAGTTTGATATTATTGAAATAGTATGGAAAAGATGTTATAGTAGAGTTTTCTTATATAAATTCTTATGTTCTTGATATATTAGTGAAGAGAAATAAGTGAAAGTGATGGGAAATATTATAGAGAAAGGAAATAAGGAAGTTATAAACTTAGTAATTAACATTTTGCACTAAAACAGTTTTGAACAACAGCAGTAGGTTAACTTTGAAAAATCACCATAAATTGTGAAAATGAAATTAGAGGATGAAAAAAATATGGAATTAAGTCTTACTGAGTCTAGTTTCTCATAGAAGAAACGGTGTAAGTAATGGAATTGTGAATCATGAGACATAATAGAGTTTGTGAGATAAGGTCAGAATGATTTTGGGTTCCCCTATTCTAACTTTGGAAAATCATAAAAAATTGTACAAAAATAATTATGGGTTATAATTTATATGTTTAAAATAATTACAGAGTCTATTTTCAATAGAAATAAACGAGGATATCATCTGAATTCTGTACAATGTGATAATTAAGTTTTAGTGAAGAAGGGTCGAAACTGTCAGACTGCAGAATAGAGGTGAATTTAAAGAATAAACTATACTTATTGGCTAAACCAAAAATTCTGAAAATTTTATGGTAAGAATATAAGTGAGTATAGTTTCAAGGAAAATTATCGGATAATAATTTGGAGTTCTTTAGCTCAAGATAAAAATAATTTAGTGGCTATGACTCAAATGGACAATTTTGAATAAATTTACAAGCAAATAGTAAAATCATAGATAATGTTACTTATAAGCATATTATATAAATTAAGAATGTGGAATGGAGAGGAGGAGGATGAATATATATATATATATATATATGAATATTCAGCTAGCATGGATAATTTGCACGTTTTAGGCTCAGGGACTAAATTGAATAAAAGTAAAACTTTAAGGGTAAATTTATAAAAATGTCAAAAAGTGACCAAATTGCATGAAATGAATTGTTTTATTATTTAAATTAGTAAATTGAATGAAATATTAATTTAGATCAAGATTGGGTGGAAATTTGAGAAAAATAAAAAATTTCTAAAATGTCCCTGAATTTTGGTATTTCTGCAATTTAGCCTGGTAAGTTCGTATGAACTATATTCTGTATAATTTTAATTGAAGTGAATGCTATTTGTTAATGAATATTATATATATGTGTTTGTGTTTTATTTTTGGAATTGAATTATTATTGGTAATATGTATAATTATTTGATGCATTAAAATGATTATCGGAAGCTCGATTGAGTTGGAAGCTTGTTGGAGATATAACACATTATCCATTGGTTCTATCAATAATTTTGGATGATTTTATTCTGGTTATAATGGCATGTACAAGTGAAATTGGTTAACGTTAGCTCATTAATGTTTTGATTTTGATTGGTTATAAATATGAATGCTTGATGAAAAGAAAAGTCTGAAAATTAATTAGTAAACTCTGGTAATGCTCTATAACCCTATTCTGGCGATAGATACAGGTTAGGGGTGTTACAGAAACCCTTGATAAATTTAAAGAGTTTCATGCGGAAGTGGAGAAACAACTAGGTTTACCCATAAAGGCACTTCGATCTGATCGAGGTGGGGAAGATTTATCAGATGAGTTTTAAGGTACCTCATAGAGAATGGAATTCTATCCCAATTAACTGCATCGAGCACTCCACAACAGAATGGCGTGGTAGAGAGAAGGAATTAAATGTTGCTAGACATGGTTCATTTTATGTTAAGTTATTTAAAGCAGCCTTGGGTTTCTTTTATTAGAAATCTTAAGGTAAGAGAAATTCTTGTTGTCAATGAGGAGGAGCCGAATATGAAGCTAACAAAAGGAGATAATGAGAAATTTTTTCTTCCAACTAAACATGCCATTAGAGAGTAGACGGAAGAGTCGAGTTTGGATAAGGTAACAACCTAGTTTGTTCGTAAATGTGCAGTGAGATGAAGAATTTAGCAACAATTGTTGTAGGGGATAGTGTTGTAGGAGGGAGAACAAGGGTAGAGGGTTTCACGTAACCATATCATAAAGACTACTATGAAGGTAAATAAGGTAAGGTGTAATATGAATAGGCTATTGGAGTTGACATCAAAGATGGGAAAGAGGCATTGTTTGATTCTGGGGTGATGGTGAGGCCATGAAGGTGGATGATGATAAGCACTGAAAAAGATAAGAAGTGTACTTAAGGTTATTGATCCAAATGTAGTGCTTGTTGAACAACATTGCCAATTTTTATGATGTTACTATCATTGAACTACTATGGGTTTGGAAAGCTATGGATAGATCTTGATGTTATGTTTTTGAGTAAAATGAAATTGATAGTTTCTACATGTGATAGATTATGTAAACAATGTGGTATTATGAGAAATATTGCTTTTAATTATGAGGATAGAAGATAAAGCCTTTTTATGCTTTTGAATGAGGGCATTCAACTTGATTTATTGTCATTTTCTACTAGTCATATTGATACGAAAATTATGTTGAAAAGATTAGACACAAGACACATTTTTGAGTTCTATGATGTTAAAAAATAGAACGTCAATAATGACAATATATCACAAAGAAAAGAGAAAAAAATAAAGAACACAAATTTTACGTGGAAACTCATTCAGAAAAAACCATGGGCAGGGGAGAAGATAATTCACTAAGTCAAATTCAAATGATTACAAGAAGAGTGGACTATGTTTATTTATAGGCTTGTAAAACTATATTCTAATAGGAGTGTTGTAACAGCCCATTTCTCTTATGTGTCGAAACCGTGGTTTCAGGGTCACAAATCTGACGTGTGAGTACGTAAATATTATTATTTAATATTTACTAATAATATATAGTGTATTGATAAATTTTGATTTATTGATTTTTGGTTAAAAGAAAGAACAATTAGGTTCAAGTGGTAAGACCCTGAAGTAAAGTGGTTTTAAAAATGAGGTATCGGGACCTCATTTCTATAAATCGAGTCGTAAATATTTTTATAAATATTTACAAAATGTTATTAAGGTTATATTAAAGTTTCGTTAAGAAATTTTAATTTTTAGATAGTTAATTAAATAAAAAGGACTAAATTGTAAAAGGTGTAAAATGTAGTAAATTTAGCATATTAGTGATTTAATAGCTTGATTATTAAATTAGAAAGGACCAATGTAGTAAATAGTCCTTAATATTGACATTGGACGGCACTATGTATTAAAATTATAAAGTATTATATGTTTTAATGGTAAAATGGTAAGTTTTAATAAATTAAAACAAAATTAAAAGAAGAAAAAAAGACATTTCTTCTTCATGTTTTCAATTCACCATGCTAAAACACCATAGGAACTCAACTTGGGAGGTTCGGCCATTGTTAATTCTTGCATGTAAGCCCATTTTGATTCTGTTTCTTATAATTTTTGTTTTTTTGAGATCGTTGGAACTAGGTCCAGCTAGGCCGTACCTTCGTTTTTGAAACTGTTAAAGATTTTGAACGTTGTAATTGATTAATATTTGTGATTTTAAATGTTAAATGATGAATTTGAGGTATTAGTTGTTATTTATTAGTATTTGTTAAGTGATTTTGATGAATTTAACAATTAGAGATTAAATTGTTGAAATAGTAAAAATATAAGGACTTGGTGTGAAATTGTTACAAATGTGGGCTGTAATAGATGCTATTAACATTCGGCTGGTATGAATTTTCAATAAAATTGGTTTATTTGCATGATTAGGACATAGGGTTTAAATTGAATAAAAATGAAAAGTTGAGGGTAATTTTGTAAAAATATAAAAATGACTAAATTGCATAAAATGAATTGGTTTTATTATCTAAATTAATGAATTGAATGAAATTATTAATTTAGATCAAGAATGAGTGGAAAATCGAGAAGAAGAGAAAATTACCAAATATCCCCTGTACTTAGCCATTACTGCAATTTTCCAAGTAAGTTTGTGTTACATGTAATATGTTATATTAAATTCTTGATATTTATTTTAATAATCGTGGTGATTATAATTATTGAATGTTGGTTGTTGAAAATTAATAATGAAATTGAGTTGTATTTGAGATAATATATCGGACCTTGAGTCTAGTATGCTTCATGCTGGTGATTTATATCAGGCTCTGTGCCTAGCAAGCCTCGTTTTGGTGATTTGTATCAGGCTCTGTGCCTAGTAAGCTTCGTGCCGGTGATTTATATCAGACTTTGTGCCTAGCAAGCTTTGTTTCGGTGTGTTATATAGGTAACTGGTACGGTAAATATTGTTTCAATTATCCGATATTGTTCTATTTGGTTTAAGAGGCAATGTATTGGTTAAAAATAAAAAGGCATGTAAATGAAATAAATGATGATTTTTGAGTAATGATATGGTTTTTGATGAAATGTGCAAATGAAACGGGTAAGAAATGGTAATGAAACAGTAAGTTCATAATTGAGATGTAGTATGATGATATAAAAGGATTGATGAGTTAAATGGCGTATATATGTGTGAGAAATTCACTTGTGCTATGGATGAATTTACCTATGACATGAACAAATACACTAATTTGTGAATTGATAATGTTATTTAAGCTTATGTTAAGTAAATGGAATGGAAAGTAAATGAATTGAGTTATTCATAGTCTTATGTGAAGGTTAATGATTGTATAATATGTCTTATAATCCTATTATGTTAGGAAGGAAAAATATAAGCGATGTTGATGGTTATATAGTTTGATAAATCTTGTGGCATTGGTATAGCTTTATATTTGTCTTATAAGGTTCATATTTGAAATGGAATATTATGTTCAAAGTTTATACGAGCTTACTAAGCATTTAATGCTTACGCAGTTATCTTTCTTTTACTTTACATATTACCAAAAGCTCGATCAGTTTGGAAGATTGTCGGGGATCTATCACACTATATAACGATTATATCAGTAGTTTCGATGTGTTGGTCAAGGTTATAATGGCATGTATGGGTGGACTTGTGTGGGTAGCTAATCGAATGCTAGTTGATGATATTGGCATGTATATCTTGTTTTAGTACCATTTGATGTTAGTTGGTTGGCTTGTGTCATTTTGGCATGTATATCTTGTTTTGGTATCATTTGATGCTAGTTGATGCTAGTTGATGTTAGTTAGTTTATGATACTGGCATGTATAATTTTTTCCTCAATGTTCCAAATGTTTTTGATTTAGTCCAGAAATGTTTCCTAAGTGTTTCTAAGGCCTCGAGGGTTTGAATAAGGGACGATATGCATGTATATGAATGATTTATACTATCATTATGTTGATATATGAAATGTTTGATTTAAAGTTATGTTTTTATGGTAATACTCCGTAACCATATTCTGGCGAAGGATACGGGTTAGGGGTGTTACAAGTGTAGTAAGGTTGAAACACCTTATTCTAATCAATATCAAATAGATGAAGTGTAATAAGGTTGAAAAACCTTATTCTAAAATAAAAGAAGTGTAGTTCTATATGGATTTTACTTTTATTTTATTTTACCACTGTATTTTATTTTCATAAGGATTCGGGTCACTCAATTCTAACATATGAAAATACTGATAACGAGTGCCAACATGAATTATGTGCACTTTTTCACTCCTTATAAAGTATAACCATGTTTTCTTGGTACATGTGTGGAGATTTTAATGAGATTTTGTTAGATATTGGAAAGCATGGGATAGGAGTCTAGGATGGTATCATCAAATTTAAGAAGGCTTTAGATAAGATGGGAGTTTTTTTTATCTACGTTCTGATGAAGGTTCATTTACATAGTTAAATAATAAGGATGCTTAAACTGTTGTTAAAGAAAGGTTGGATCGGTTTGTTTCTAATAGGGATTAAGCGAAGATGTCTATGTATTTGAAAATTGAGGCGCTTCCATAAGTAGTTTCTACTCATTGTTCAATTTCTTTTTGGAACTTGAAGGGTTAGGGGCTCGAGAAACGGGGAGCCAAAAAATTCTTTTAAATTTAGGGCATGTTAGGTTAGAGAGAATAACTATGAAACTAATGAGACAAATATGTGGTGTACTATGAAGAATGACCGGCAGTGGATACATAAAGTTGGTGAGATCTAAAGGTTCGACAAATGAGGAAATTCGAGGATGTAAAGAGATGTATTAAGGATTTTACTAGTAAGGTGGCATCTTTGACAGATAGTCATGAATTGATTGAGGCTAATATCTAATTGCTACGAGAATCCTAGATTAAGCTTAATTGCCTTCTTGACAAGGATGAGATACACTAAAAATAGAGATCGAGGGTGTTGTGGTTCCTAGATGGGGATAGAAACACTAATTTTTTTCTATGCTCAATCCAGTAGAAGACATAATTAGAATTGGATCATGACTTTGGAGGATGAACTTGATAATTGGGTAGAAGAGAAGGTATGGGTCTATAACATTATGCTTAACTATTTTAAAAATATCTTCAAGTCTTAGAATGGTCAAATATCGTAAGATATCAATAAAGTAGTGAATGATTGCATTGTTCATGAGATGAGTAATACCTTCACATTGAATTCCCTACTATCCAAAAAAACATGATCGAATTTAGATTTAGATCCATTAGTCTTTACTCAGTTCATTATAAAATCATCTTTAAAGCTCTATTAGTAGGCTTAAAAGTGTCTTACCTATTGCATCAGTCACATCAGAGTGGTACTTTGTTTTGGGTAAGATGATTACATGTAATGTCATTGTTGCTTACAAGTTCAATAACTACTCTATGGGTTCAAAGACTGGTCTGAATAAGGGTTTTACACTGAAATTAAACATGAGTAAAACCTATAATAAAGTAAAATGAATTTTCTTTCACAATGTGATTCTCAAAGAACCGGTTAGATTGAAAATTAATCAAAGTATCAATCCGATGAGAGGTATAAAAATTAATTAACTCACAAACCGATACAAACCAGTTGAGCCAAAAAAAAAGTTAAATTAATTTTTATAATTGTTATAATAGACGTCGATAATGACAATAGAACAATTGCAAAGTAATAAGAAAAGAAAAATAAAAACACACAGATTTTATATGGAAATCCTTTCGAGGGAAAATCACCGAGGTAAAATCACAGGTAAAGGAGGAGAAATTCACTAATGTTAAAAACAGAATGATACAAGAGGAGTTTTGGTTATATCTATTTAAAGGTTGAAAAACTCTATTCTATTTTGTCAAATAGAATAAGTGTAGTTCTATACGGATTTTACTTGTGCGGCATGATCCATGCCGCAAGGGCCTCCGACCCCCACACCCTTGGTCACAACCCCAATCCAATTTTAAATATTTTTTTATTTAAACCAAATTGATCAAAAATAAACAATATGACCAATTTGACTACTAACCCAATTAAAAACAATACTTGCGTTGTGTATCTATTGTTTCTTATGTTGTCTGATTTGATGGTGCGATGATGGACTATCATGAATTGTTTCAGCCTACCATAAAGTGTCGGAATAGGCAAACTGGGTTTCCGAGACTTTTGATAATTCTATTAAAACCGACAAACCAAGTATGACGGCTTTTACACGATTGAGATACATTTGTCCTCTCCGCAAAGGTATTTACTAGAACTGGCAACAATTAGACTCTATCACCATGCCATAGTATTAAAAATATGTCCAACACATGGCCTTTTCAGTCTCCTTGTATTTTGGATGATTCATTACTTTTTCTCTTACATGTCCAAATCTCTCACTTCCAAACGTCTAACGTTGGAAGCCACCACACGTCATGGCTTCCAACTTGCCAACCCTCAATCTTTTCTGTCCAAGTAAATAAAATTAAAGAATCTAGTGAACTTCCTTCAAACAAACGCATCTTAAATAATATTATTTTTGGGTTTATTGGTTTAGGTTCGGATAGAGATTCGATTGGAAGACTTTTAAGCTCAAGATAAGCGTCTCCCATTACCCCATCTACCACTCACCACTTCAAACTGACCGACTTCTCTTTTTTCTTGGAAAAAAAAAGTTTTCCTAGAAAATTTCTGTTTAGCTCTAGATGATAAATATCGACCAAGAAGAAACAAGTAGCGTTAGAGAAATCAGACCAAAAAGCAGAAGAATCATGGTTAGGCCGCCAGCCTTGTTGGATATTGATTATCTATTATTGAATAGTATTTGATTGTATACAGAAGCTGATGATGAAATAAATTTGGGTTATGTATAATTTAGGGAGGAGGAGGACCAGATGATGAAGATGATGAGGATGAGGATATGAAGTGGCCGCCATGGCTGAGACCATTGCTTCAAACAAGCTTCTTTGGTCAATGCAAGCTGCACCCAGATGCTCATAAGAGTGAATGCAACATGTATTGCTTGGAATGCATGAATGGAGCGCTTTGTTCACTTTGCCTTGCTTATCACAAGGACCATAGAACCATTCAGGTATAAATCATTAAAACTTGTATTAATTTGTAAAGGTAGGGTGAATAAATGTGGGGAATGTTGCAGATAAGGAGATCATCGTACCATGATGTGATAAGGGTTTCAGAGATTCAGAAACTGATAGACATAACAGGGATTCAAACATACATAATAAACAGTGCCCGGATAGTGTTCTTGAATGAAAGACCACAGCCTAGGTTGGGCAAAGGTGTTACGAATACCTGCCATGTCTGCCACCGCAGCCTCCTTGATTCCTTCACCTTCTGCTCTCTTGGTTGCAAGGTACCCTTTAGTCTTTTTCTTTTCAAAAACAAAATCAATGAACATATAACTGGACAACTTGTGTCCCATCATGTGGCTGCAATGCATTTGATAATATATGTATAAAAATTGGATTTTTATGAATCTTTTTTACCCTATATATTTCCATTCATCTTCTTCCTGCCTTAACATTTTTATGGCTATTGTTAAAAGTCCACATTATCTGATTCTTCTATTTGAGAGTGTGGTGATGAAAATGGAGCTTGCTTTGTCTATTTCATCAGATATTACAAATATCTGAGGGTATCAAAACTCTCAAATGTCTTTCTAACTTGATATTTGAAGTAGATTCGCTATCCATTCCATTTAATAACTTGTTCCATGTTAATTTTACTAGAAATTGATGAAGCATATGGTCCAAGTTTCTGGTAAATTTAGGTCAAATCATAAATAAAAATAGAATAGATAAATTTGTACATGACCCTTTTGTAGTCTTCAAATTTTAATTATTTAATTTAAGCTCTTCCAAACTAAATGGTTGTTTAATTTTGATGTTTAAAATTTTATATCAACCCCTTTGAGTTTTTTAATTAATTTTTATGTTCATTTTACTATTTAGGACCGAGATGATTATTTTTCCTATAATAATATTATCTTATTTTCAGAGTTTAAATTTGGGTTAATTCAGGTGGTTGGGACATCGAAGAAGTTGATTAAGAAAGGAAAATTATCCACAGAAATGGAGTACTCAGAAGGTGAGTCGCTAAACATAAGTGTTAGCATTGAGGGTATACAGAACATACAGCAAAGCTTCACGCCATCGACGCCGCCACCTACGGCCAGGAGGAGGAAGGGAGTACCTCATCGAGCTCCTATGGGAGGCTCATTATAGGATAGTAGTATAAATATTATAGTCAAAACTCTTTGTTATAGTATTGTGAAACATATTGTGTATATACATTTTACAGAAAAGAGAAAAGATATAGGAAGTAATGTCGACGTCTGAGCCTTTGTGTTTTGAGGCCGGTGTTGGAATCCCAATCACACATACAAGAAAAAAGGGAAATAGTGAAGATAAATAAGGGGAAAAGTTTTAAGATGAGTAGGTTGATGTGCAGCCTTTTGATACTGTATTCATATTTGTATATAATTTTATATTAAGATGAAGCAGAGTTGATAATACTAGAATTTAAATTTAAATTTTTTAAATGGAGTTTTTTAGGGGGTGAATCTCTATAGTAATTTCAATTTTTATCCTGTGAAATTAAGTATTTTAAATAATGTTTTAGTGGGAGAAGGGGTTATAAAATTATTGATTCAACTCTAAATTTTATACCAATTAACTTTCCAAGTTATGGGAGGATTAAATATTTAATTTACAAAAGGGTATGTGATAAATATAAGACAATATGATTTTGTTAATATTTGAATTGTTTTTGTCTGATTTCGTTCTTGTATTGTTTCGCATCGGAATTTGAATTTTTTTTTCTAAGTGAATTTTCAATTTAACAATTATTTTCATATTGACGTTTGAACTTAACAATTGTTCTTACATTAAGGCTTGAATTTTAGGGTGAAAAATTAATTTGAACAAAAAATTTAGGGGTGGAAAGAGTTTTTAAGAAAAATAATTGTAACTTAGACCATGAAATGGAAAGACCAATCATAATATATTGTTGTAATGAAAAGAATATGTATTGACTTTTTTATTTTCCTTAATATCTATTAAAAGAAATATCGATATTGTGTTAACTAGACAGTAGTCCTATTTAATTTGGTAAGTCTTTCCAAGTGCAGGAGTGGAGTCCTAGAAGCATAGTTCCATTCCAAGGCCTTGATGTGTTCCCATATACAATTGAATATTGATCCTTGTATTTGCTCTGGCCAGATGAAAGATAGGCACAGCTGAAAGAGAACGCGAGACGTAATTTCATGATATTGATACTGCATGACATTGGAATAATGATCAAATTTGAATCAATGGTAACACAAATTGCTGCCAGCAATGTTTGCAGGGACAATCTATGTTACTTGGAACCCGTAATAGGTTACCGACACAATTGTCTTCAATTTTTCTCAAGATTCTCCAAGGATCTTTGGAAGATCACCCATGCCGATGGGCATGACTGTCAGAGATAGATACTTCAAGAAAAATGAAGCGTTAAAACAACATAGCGGACAAGATCCAAGGTTACAAGCTATGGAAAATATAAGAACGGAGAAATTAACATGCGGCCTCAAGGAAAATACGTCATAAGCTGGGAATATGACCTGAACCTACATCTGACATTACACTAGAACTTCCGAAGTTGAATGCAAATGACTCGGCAAAATCAACGGCATCCTGAACACTAAGTCGAGTCCCCTGTTGCCCAACATCTGTGGCTGCAATCCTAGCTGCTAATGTACCCATGACTTTCAATTCCGAGACACTTTGTAACCATACAAAATACTAGATGCAAATGCATCACCGGCACCAGTGTCCACCGGTACACATGGAGGAGGAATATATACAGCTTCTCCTTTTACACCCAAGTAAGATCCTCTACGTCCATCTGTAACTGAGACCAAGGGAACAAAGTGGCTGAGTTGTTGCTGAAACAGAGCTTTCTTTTGAGGAAAAATGCCATAAAGCTCTCACAGAAAATCCACGTAATTGCCAGCAATTTCCCTGAACATAAAAAGGCAAAACAATTAATATTTGAGAACTTAATGAAAATATTTATTCCCACAGAACATGAATTGTAGTGAGCTCAAGGTTTTTTATATTTCTCAAGAATGTTTTAGTACTCTTCTAGCACCGTAAATAGCTTCTCCTAGAACCTAGTGACGCGAAGAACAAGTGAATCTTTTTCATCTAGACAAAAACCCTTTCCGGTAAAGACAAGTTCAAATATATTAGCCATCCTTGAATTATATAGCTGAGTTATGACTGTATACACTACGTTCAACCTTGGAGGGGGGATTGAAGGGTTTAGCATCCTAAATGAAAAGCTTCGAATAACTGTTTTACCACAATGTGCTTAATGTACAACATTTTCGGATTTGTTTTTTCTGAAGTATATGAACACATTCCAAAGACAAGCACGAAAAGCCAATAATAGGGTTGACCAAATTTGGTAACAAACTTATCAGAAATCATCATAATGTCACTCGATGCAGGAGACATCTGATGCTGTGACTGCTACAAGTGCGCCACCCCTGCGAGCTTCTTCACAAGCCTTTATAATGGTTCTGATGGTATTAGGAAGTTCAAATAAATAGCCCTTAATCACAAATATATTTGTCTAGGAGACTACATTGGCCAAGCAAGAATCATAATTAATAGTCGATGATGTACTGAAATAACAAGATGAAGACATATATTAGGATATCATGCCATTCCCTTCCCGGAACATACACATGCTCTAATGAAACTTAGACATCAGAGAGTTCGAGGCAGGATGTTACTTTTAAGAACATTTGCACAAGATGCGCAAATGTACAAAATAATTTAGCGTAAAGCGTTGTAGCATGAAAAGGAGTTTGCTCGAACATAAAATTTTATTTGTAAGATTATTATGTTTTATGGGCTAAGGCTTCATTCATGTTTTACTTATTTTCCAGGTACTAAAACATTAGAGAAAGCTACAAGTAACTATGTTGTTCATTTTTAAACAGGTTTTCCTTCATGGATTTTTTTAATCATGGTAAGAATTTTCCATTTATTATAAAGTGCATGGATTAAAGTGGCTGAACAAGTTCATCGTCCCTGAGATGATGTCAATAGAACAGCAACAAGCAAACAAATAATGAAACAAAAAGTAGATCCTGGTTCCGGTTTTTATTCAATTTCTCCATACTTAAGGGGAATTCGGTTTTTATGCAGCATCATATTTTTTTAACAATGAAAATGAAGCAGTGATTATGCATGCATGCAAGTCTGCAATATAAGTTGCGAGGACTGTGCGTGCAAACTTTAACAGAGAATAAATAACGATTGAACTGCAAGAAGTAGGAAATAACACTATAGCTTCAACTTTAGGCAACTTGTAATGACATCTGTAGCTTCATCTAACCTGATAAGCAAGCATCGTGCGCTGAGCATCTGGAATTGTAAGAACTATCACTGCTCCAGTTGTCCCATCTTCAATAGGTTCAGAAAGAAAATTCACATTTGCCCGATGTAGCTTTGCCCTAAATGTATCAAGCAATTAGATCTTTAATTCAACAAAACCATTACAAATATTGATCAATTGCTGACAATGATTGGTCAATTTAAGAGCATTATCAGATCACGTGCAGCTACAAGAAACGTAAATATATCAATCATCATACTGCAAAGTCCTACAGACTGTTGATTTCTAATGCAGGAAGCAGCAAATACTTAAACAGCCCACCTTTTTCTAATTAGCATGGTATTATCATCTTTAAAACAATTAGTAATCACATCCTACCATCTTGGACAGTGAAGCAATTAATTTACTAAATAGTATAAGTTAGAAAAAAATTCTTTCTACTTTTTTCTTTTTGTTATGGCAAGAATATTCCCAGCCATTTAATAAGATAATCTCTATTCAAAAGGTAGCACTGGAGATATCAGATTTGGAAATGTTCATTCTAAAAGGAAAATGTGCTTGCATTCACATTTTGTTTACTTCGAGCAGTTTAAACATCCAGAATGCCCTTAACCAGAAAATCTTCACTAACAGCCTCACACAATTAAACAAGTTGAGAAAGGGAAAAATAACAAGATATTTCTCAGAAAGAATAAAAAAAACCATCTTTACACCTGAATCAAGTTTGGCGCATTACAAATAATAAAAAATCATACACCTACTTCATGATTCTAACCATCTTTACACGGACCAAAAACCCACACAATGAAGCTGATATGTTTTCCCAAAAAGCTGCCAATTACAATACAAAACCTCATTTTCATTTTAACTATATATTCCTCAACAATTGATTGTCATCTTCTCTCCTCTCTGTCCTATACATCCTCAGCGGGGATGATGTTTCATCATCAACGTGTTTCTGCTAACCCTGCAATGGTGCTCCAGCAGTCTCCATTTCTCCATACTGAATTACAACAACACATGTAGACATATGTATGAGTTCTCTTAACAAAAATTTGTATCCTACTACTATTTGAAACCACACAATGGCAACCGTGGGTGTCTAACCTTTAGAGGGTTCCTCAATCCAAGGACCGTTCATTATATTCAGAATGCTACATGCCTCGCTGTATTCCAGATCTGGTAGCAACTTTGGTGTAAGTAGGAAACACCTGCCACAATGTTTAAAACAAACTTCAATCTACAACAAAACACGCTTTTACCAAACTGTAAAAAAAAAACATCACATTGTTCATAAATTTAGAATCAACAGCAACTAGCACTGTGTACAAGAGAAAGATAATTGGCATATCAACAGCTACTACTAAATTTTGGACCATGAAGCTCGACTTTAAATATACATATATGAACCTATTTTAATCAGCCTCACCTCTATCAATCATTAAGCCAAACTAGTTGATTTGGTCCACAACATCAAAATCCTTATCAATTAAGGCCAGTTTTAGGTTGTTGTTTTTTAAATAGGAGAAGCAACTTAACACTCGCCTTATCATCTGTTTTGAACATTTACTTCCCAGCCTAATCCGATTATCTTCATTTTTGTTATCTATACTGATGCTCAGCATAAACCCTAAACCCTAGTTTACAGAAAGAAAAAAAAGGTGCAAAGTACGTATAGCAGTAACTTTTCAATGACAACTAAATTTATAACACAGCAGCAAGTTTTAACCATTAGCCAAATCAAGGTCAATAAACTACAGAGTTTAAAAAGAAAACAGCATCTCCTGCTTATGTTCATGCTTACTGTGGGGTGTTCGGTTGGCTGGCAGCCTGTACTAATTGCTGAAACATCTTTCTTTCATTAATGGGGTCCATTCCTGGGACAAGGAAGAAGACAGAAGAATAATCAATGAGGATTTTTATGCAACACGTACCAGTAACATGGTGCGTAGAAGTTGATTCAGGCTTACCTTGGTTAATCTCATCAACCACCCTAAAGGGACAATTAGCGAGATCTTGAAGAGAAACAAGATAAAGAATCGTTGAAACTGAACGTTCCTACAAAGAGGAAACTCAAAATTGCAGCAAAAAAAATGCTATTCCAAATTGATTCATGAATTACAGAATTTGATTGAAATACCCCTCCAGATTGATGGTGAGCACTGAGAACTTGAAGTTGACCTGCTTGCCTGATGGACAACACCAAAAAAACAAATCAAGATTTAATAGTATTAACCGTGCAGAAACATAGATCACATAAGAAATTCTTCAGTTTTAAAGGCAAACATAGTCTTGGAATCATTGTATATCATATAACAAAATGTAGTGAAGTGACACCCAGGGCATATAACTTACACTAGTCCTAGACAAATAAATAAAACATAAAGAGTGCTTCTCTCAGCTAACAAATTATTAAGAAAGATATATACGGAATTGGTCTAAAGACAGGTGTTTGATAAAGATATACACCATAAAGGGCATGGTTTAAATATTTATGAATGAGCAAGCATAATACTATAGCTATTCTGTTTTCATTTATTCCAGTCCAACTGCCAAAAAAAGTGATCAATAGCATATGAATATAATAGTGGAATCACATTCAATAGAAAATGTCCATTATATTACTTTAATATGATAAATCACACTAGAGTTGCATTTATTTGATAGGCGATGAGAAATTTAGATCAGGAATTATCAAGTTAGTATCATTGCTACCACTCAGGAAAGCATCTAAGATTTTTAAGCAATATAGTGACCTTGATGAGAAGTGTTTATTGGCAAATGGATTCCAAGCAGGAAAACAAAAAGGCCAACATTTAACATTCAAAACACTAATCTCAGTGCCTTAATGTTCAAATATTATCCTTTAAGGCAATATCTGATTCAGCTATTTTAAAACCAGAACATGAATAACAAATGGTGTCATCCATTAATATAATGATATTTATCGACTGCATACAGTCTTTTAATAGAGCAAAGATCTCCCATTGAACATTAAGCTTTTACATTGAAAAGACTTTTGCAAATTGTAATTGATCCCTCATAGCAAACATATCCCACACATCACTCCAAAACTGAAAAACAGACAAATGTGATGTTTTATTTCAAAATGCATAAACCCCATACCAAAGATTCTGTCATATTGGTGACGTAATAACAAGTTCAGAAACCCACCTGAACTTCACTTTTACAAGTATCCCAAATTGATCAAAATCGGTGTCATGCTCATCTGAAAGAAAACATTAAATCAGAATAGGAAACCACAGATAGCATGTAGTGAACTCTAAAAGGTAATAATATATGATACCCAGTGAAACTTCTCCTGCAACTGCCATCTCTTGGAAGTTACGACTGAAAGTTTCATTTATCTGGCTAACAAGATTTCTCAATGTTGGAAGCCAACTTCCCTGCATTTAACAGTTACAAGATTTATTGAGGTATTAAACAAAATTGAGACCAATATCTGTAATAAATAGAAACAATGCCACAGGCACCAAACTGTTATAAAATCCAGAGAGGAACGAGTAGTCAACAGAGTGATTCAAATAGGAGTAGTCAACAGAAAAAATAATAAGCCTCCAAAAGCTTATATGACAAGTTACCTAAGAGCTTAAGTTAATAGGAAACAGTACAACCATATTGAAGTTTCAACAGCAAGCTGTTAAATGACTCGCGAAAAATATAATATGGCAATAATGAATGCAACATTTGAAAAATATTATGTTAATCACTAAAAAACCATGTTTTTAAGGGGGAAAAGTTGAAACAAAATAATAATTATCAAATGATCATATCAATCTCTGTTTGCTAAAAGTAGAATTCAAGGAAATAAAAGTAGAAAAAAGGCAACTCCTCCATAAAGAAAAAGTGTTAATGTAATCTCTGGCCCCTGAACTTGGCAACTAGATCCACTTTGGTACTTGTACTTTTTTTTGTCCACTTTAGCACCTAAACTTGACAACTAGGTCCATTTTGGTCTCTGAACTTGGGAAACGTAAAAGCTTGATAATGTGGCACAATGTCAAAGTGATGAGATGGTATAATCTCAGAGTTCCACGTCATCAAACCTTGACCTATTTGCCAAATTAAGGTACCAAAGTGGACTAGAAAAGATACAAGTACCAATATGGACCTAGTAGCCAAGTTTAGGGGTCGCAAATTATATTAACCTAAAAGCAAACTCAGATGAAGAAGAAAGAGAAACTGCAATGTAAGAAAGAAGAGAATTTCCAACACCCCCGAGAAAAAGGCCATCATGCACCTATTCTAATCATCACTTCACAAGATGAGGTGGAATTTACTTGGCAACATGGCACATCAATTGACCAATTGGCATGCCACTAGACACATTAGGACACATTGATAGACAGAATGGAAGTTTGGGTACTGCATTGAACATCTGTCTTAGCACATGCACCACATAAGGTCGGTAACTTGAAGAATTTCCTTAATTTAGGAGACAAATGGGATATTATGCCAAAATTAAAAACCACAAGCAGGAGAAGGAGCAGTTGGAAAGAGGAGGTAAACATGTTATAAAGAGACAACTGCAAAGTCCCTTTTCCAAATAATGCATGTACTTTTCACATGCATCGCACAAACATAGTAATTATTACCACAAACAGCAGGCAGTAATATCATCAATTTTCATAATGCCACAACGTTTCATAGTTACAACAAGAACATAAGATGACTTCTCTCACCTTCAGAGTATGTATCTCAGCTAAGCACCTTTGTAGTTCCTTGCTATCCGTCTCCAGTTTCGCAGAAATGGTTTCTATCTGTGATATATGCACTACAGATGAGATTTTAGTAACATACCAAAGAAAAAACGAAGATGACACAAAAATACCTGACGTCTACGATCTTCATATTCCTGTAGTATGTTCTGGTTTAGGAAAACAATAGAATTGGCTTGAGAAATGTTGTCTTGTATAGCAGCCTCCAATTCCTCAATTGTAGTTGGCATCTTCAGGTAAACTAGGAAGAATTAATAAATGTCCGGAGAACAAAAAAGCTCAACCAATTCAAGTTGAACTGATGAAACAAACTAGTGTTCTAGAAGAGATTTTTGAAATAAACATTTCACATATATTAATATTACCTTTGAACAAAAAGGAAGAATCTAGATGATTTATATTCCTATTTTAAAAAAAAGTGAGAAAACTGTGAAATCAAAACTACCCAAGGAAGAAAAATGAAACTTGTTATCTAATCTCATAACTGAACAACAAGAAGAAAGCATATTCACTGACTGCAAATTTCAGCCCCAATTTGTGGCAACAAACCTTGATACTCATAAAAAATTATAAGGACCAATTACACATGCACTATAGTCTATTAGTTAGCCTGTACCCTCCAGTGATCAGCTTCAAATATATATATATACTCTCTCCTGGGATTGAGTCCGAACTTATTGATGTTAGCCCGTATTCTCCGGTGATCAGTTTCAAATATATATATATAATCTCTTCTGGGATTGAATCAAACTTATTGATTAATTGTCCAGCAGAATTGCTTTTCTGTGGATTCAATCCATACTAGTCTGGAATCACAATAGTGAATTTGTGAAGAATTTAGCACTGTAGATGAATGAAGTTTTACTCATCCAAAATTGTAAACCTGGAAAATAGGTGCTCATAACAAATTCGAAGGAATAATAAATTTTCATGGTTCTGCTTCAACCCAAAACAGAAACAAACCTGAAGAAATAACCTTTCAAGTTCAGGAGTAATGATGGAAATTGATTCAGCATTTCTCTTGGCAGCCAACAGTTGTTGAGAATAATCCTTTACATCTTGTTGACCTAATCAAGAAGAAAATTGGAAAAAGTAAGTTTTTTGGAAAACAATATTTCACACACAAAAGAATTCCATGTAATCATCATTCCAGTATATCCTAGTTTAGTAAATAAGTAAATCATTGTTTTTTTTTTTCAGTCAACAACATTCACGTTAGGCTATATAAATAAACAAAAAAGTACAAAGATTTCAATCATAAAGAGATTTTGCTTATATCTGAGAAAAGAAACTAAGGATTTGCCTACTTCAAGGGACACACTGAAATCCAATCAATTGAAAAAATTATATACTCCACCCAAAGTATCCATCCCTTAAACATTTACATTAGCATTAACCTAGCAAAGAAATGCATTTATGTAAAATATTTTACAAAAATATGAAGCAAAAAAATTCTGAATATTAAATTTGTGGCAACAAATGAACCTGGAACTATTTCCAGAAACTATGAACTCTAGAGAATAAGAATGTTCTTTCTTTTGGCAAGATGAGAGTAAGAATGTTCTGCATATTAAATGCACAAGGCAAGCCATAATGCAATCCACCTTGCCAGCTTTCCATCAAGAGATGAACCTAAAATTACATTTAAAGAAAGAAAAAGGAAGCAAATAACTCACAATTCTGTAAATTCACTGATGCCTGGTAAGCAAACTTCTCTTGCTCCTTGAGATTGACTTCCGAGTCTATAATCTATAACATTGCAAGACCAACAAAAACCAGGGATTGACGAATTAGAAATACAAAATTATGTAGTCAATAACTTATGCCAGCATTCTCTGATCCCTAAAGAAAGTTCCATTCCCATCCATGAAAAAGGAAAGAAGACAATTCAAAATTTTTGGTCAAAATTTTGTAATAGTGCTGATGTGAAACAGACATTAGACACCAGACAAATTTCCATATCAACTCCACAAATGCCACATGTAAATAGGCAGAAATCCAGACAGCTTTCCATCAGGGTAATTTACATTCTATGTTACTGAACTTAGCATCAATTTTTCATGCAAGTCACAAAACTTCAATTTCATCAATTTATATCAGAGAGCTTCTATTATTAAAAAATTAGATACTAACGCCAATTCCATTAAATAATTTTAATATGAAAGCTGTCTTAGCATGCATACTTGACTTATTTTCTAAATAGAATCAACTTTGGGATTTCATATTGACCCCATGTATGCATTTTGAGCCAAGTTTTCCATAAGAATTATCTAACATAATTAGCATAAGTGACTTAATTTGTTAATAACAGAAGTTCAGTGATGTAATTTGAGAAAATTAAAGGTTTGTGATCTACAAGAAAGTTGATGCTAAATTAAGTGACCTAAAATGTAAATAACCCCCTTTTATTGACTAAAAAAAAACCCAGGGAGAAAGAGAGAGAAAATGGGAAGGGAGAAAAAATAGTGCAGCGAAGTACTAATATAGAAACAGTGAACAAGAAAAAACATAGAAATTTTAATGAGAAAAAGGGAAAAAAAGAAACAAAGGAGGACAGAAGCATCAAATTGAGCCATCTGATCCAGGTGTCCTATCAACAAGATCCGGTGATTTGACAGATAAACTGGGAAAGTGAAACAATAGAGTGAGGGGGTGAAGAGTGAAATGAAGGTGAGAGGTAAAGAAGAAAAAATAAGGAAAGCCGAGAAGCCGAACAGCAGCCAACCACCCAGGGCAAGAGAAGAGGCTAGGAGGTAGTAAAATTCAAAAATGAAAATGAAAATAAAAACAGAAATATAAAAAAAATGTAAGTAAATACAAAGAAGCCATTTGCTCAACCAATGGCGATAACAAGGCAAATTTTATGTAGTTTGTTCTGATGACTGATGATGAATAGATGGACATTTGACACATGACAGTTTTGTAACAGATGAAAAATTAATTGTAAAGAAATTGTCATCACGGTTATTTCACCAGATCAATAGGGAAGAAAGTTACTCTTGCATATTTCACCAAATAATACCTTTGCATCATATTCAATGGAGGCCATATGTTTTTCAGCATAACTCCATTTGCAGGAAACAGCTTCAACCAGCAAATCCTATTAAAACAAAAAAGTAAGAACTAACAACACAAGAACAAAGGAACTGAGTAAATACACATATACTACATTACAGTGAATGCCAGTGCGTAACTTGTTTCAGACAGAATTTCAAATTATTGTCTGCAAACACAACAGAAAACATGTACTCAAAAGCATCTTTACCTTAACTTTAATTGCATGTTTAAGCCGCTCTATATTTGATCTTGCAGCTTGCTCAATGAGCTTATCTACAGCTGTTTCTATATCACCACTTCTCTCCAAGGATACTAATTTTCTTTTCCTTTGTTCTACATTGCATTTGTATAAACAATTATTGTAAACAAATGATAAGAAGGAATAAGAAAATTCTCGACAGCAACCAATGAAATTGCAGAACTTACCAACACAGCTTTCCAAATCTTTTCGTTTTCTCATTTCCCTTCTTGCAGTTTCAACCATTTCCTCCTGCAGAAAGAATGAATTAGATATATGTGGAAAGATAAGCTCCACAAGACAATGCTAATTTGAGATTTATATTAATTGCAGACCATGCATATAAAATCACAAAATAAAGCAAATCAAAAAAACACATTCATGTATTAGCATAGAACATTTGGTTAAAAGCTTTTATAGAAAATAAAGTAAACACCATTCTTTTAGCATACCCGCTGTTTTTGAAGTTTGGCTGCTTCATCTTCAACCAGCCTTTGCTGAATCTGAAGTGATTTTATGCCTTCCTCCGCATCAGCAATTAACTTTTCAAGCTCATTCTTTCTGCACCTCATATTTTCAATTTCCCCACTATCCAAACCTTTAAAAGAAGTAACTTAGAAAATTACAAGTTTACAATTTGAGGCCAATCTAGAAAAGGTAAGGAAATACCACACAGTAGAAGACGTGAATCATGAACAGGTTCTACTCTTGCTGACATTTCATTATCACCATATCTAGAAACAGACCAGTGATAGTGGTTTTGTGGAGTCCAGAAATCTAAAATTCCCAATTCTTTTGCAATATCATCAGCTTTCCTATCAGTTTTGTCTGACCCAATATACTGATAGAAGCAAGTGAAAGCAAGAAAAAGGATCAGATATCAAAGGTTTAAATACATTAAAAAATTACATCTTTAAATTCAGTTGAAATATATATATGTTGACCAAGGAAGTTCAAGGCGTACTGAATGCTCCAGACCAAACTGTGAGGACATAACATCCTTTACAGCAGCGGGAGCATCAAACACCTGATCGAGCCGGGAATAGATGCCCAGTTCATGCATCTGCTCAGTTACAAGAAAACATACACAAATGTTAAGTTGCTAGGAGCTGCTTGGATAAAAAACTGAATTGGGCCATTGGTAAGAAATACCTGCTTAGAAATTTCAGGGGGTGCTTTCCGACCAGATTCTTCTCTTACATAATTTAGAATGGGAACATCAAACGGCTGCAGGTTCTTTACAAGAAAATCCCTATCACCAGAATCTTGAGTAATAAAAGACTGAAATCAAAGAAAAGTAAACATTACAAATAGTAGATCATTATTTCCTATAAAATAGTAAGTGCAAATCTCACAGTAGCTGTTGAATCTTTTGAGTAGGTAAGTAACGTAGTAATTTATGGATTAAAATGAAAACAAAAACATAAGACAAGTACGGAGACCAAAGAAAAGATATTCTACCCGCATAACCCATAATGAAAATAAAGAAGACAAGATAGAGGAAGTTCTATAATAGGATCTAGACCATTGGATCTGTGGTACAACATTTCTAAACCAAAGAACATTTTTCTTTCTTGAGCAATCAGGTTTTATTTATTTTAAAACAAAATTTGGAAGATACTGTTACAGGCCAAAATGAGACTAGTGCTCATATTAAGTTTAGTTAATGGCCAAAATTTGAAAACAGTAGACCAGTGTTTCCTATGTCCATGTTCTTCTCATCAAAGAAAAAAACTTGACGAGAAGTCAAAGGGGAGGTTGCATCCATAAATAAGCCAAACTTTGAAGGGCTCCTACACGGGCAGAACCAGATTCTAGGAAAAGTGCAATTTTGACCCATGATGTTTGGCTTAGCACTAATGAGCTACAGTTAAAATTTTAATCTTCAACTTATGAGTTTCAAGCCATTGTTTTGGCTTCAACAAATAGTTCAATAGGGGATCATGTTTGGCTTAGAGCTCACTTAACTGAGTCAAGCCAAGTTCAAAACTCTTATGCTCAGTTTAACCGACTTAAATTTAGCAAGCCAGACCTCAACAAGGCAAAACTTATCTAAGCTAGATACTGCATTTTGGCAATTAGGGAAAGATTTGGAAGAAAGCATCAATTTACAGCCCCTTGCATACATGAAAATACAGTATGTTTGGAGATGTGAATAAAGATTACAGTTCATCTCAATCTTGTTTGTTCTAAATTACTCAAAGTTTTAATGCAGAATTACTTGACTAATCAGCATCATTTCTACCAGATCTTTTACCAACATTTTCTAGCCAACTTCCTTGTATAACCAAGGACCCTGAACAGTAAAAAGCCAAGTACTGTGTGCAACATGAATAAACCTCATACAGGACAAAGTAAGCACATTTAACTGCAAATGCAACAGGGATTCTTAGCCTCTGCTTGGACATAAATAAACTCACAATGAAAAAAGTGAGCAATGAAATTTTGTAACCTCTGCTTGTTAGTGTTGAATATAAGAAAATATATAAAAGGAAATTCAGAAAATAAAGGCATAATGTTAGAGCATACCTTCCAGATGTAATGAGCAACGTGGCCTTCCAAGAACTTAGCATGGACCTCATTTGAGACGTTCACCTAAGTTTTGCATTTACAGAGTAAGGGAATACAGATATATTATTAGTAATATACACAATAATTTGAATTATGAAACACGTACCTCAATCAATACAGGGCCATAAACGTCCTTGTTCAATTCATTGCGATGCAATTCCACCCACTGATAAGCTTCAAATATCTTTTCTGCACCAGATTTCTTTAAAGCATGAAGAAGTTTAGTTTTTGTATTCTCCATATCTTTCAAACTGCAAATTTTGGAAAATATCAAAAAATTCAACAAATAACTCAAATATTTTCAAATAGCAGATGAACAGAACTTGAACCATTTAAACATTACCCATCGACACAGTTCCTTAGGGTTGTTTTCATTTGGCCTAGAGATTTTTCCTTCTCCTTCTTCTGCTGCATCATTTGATGAGCAGAAGAAGTTAGCTCCAGAATTTGACTTTTCAATCTCTCCTGATGAAAAGAAGTTTGAAAAACATCAGAGGCAGGATGTCAAAATTTCCAAAAGTATACAGCAAATGAACATCAGCAATATATTTTGAGAAAATAAAAATATTAAGCTGAGCTATCCTAATAAATTCTTCTGAGCCAATATATATGGCCAATTGTCTTCGAATAACAATCTCAGCTCTATGAAAGTGTAAATTAATACTACCAATGTCCCAAAATGAAAATTAGGTCATCTTCCCAACTTCATGGAAATTTTTCCCATTTACCAAAAGTAAATACCAATTTATTCTTTATTTCACAATCAAGTTTGAACACGTTCACTATATTATCAATCGCCACAAATAATCAAATATTAAGGGCAAAAAGACAAAATTAAGCAAAAAAAAAAACCAACTATATCGCTTGAATTTTGCACTTAGAATAGAAGATTGGTACATCAGGAGAGAAATAGCTACAATTTAGAATAATATCTTTTAGAAACAGATAACTATACATCTGTTATGTATAAATCATGGTTTACAACCACTTTATGCAGTACCAAGCTACCTGAGAGATTGCAAAAAAGTAATAACAAAAAAGCCAATAAATATGACTTACAATTTCCTCCTTAGGAGGCTCATATGCAGGCAAGTTCTGAAGATCCCTTTCAGCATCAGCAAGTTTCATTTTAGCCTCTATAATACTTTGTTTGCGACAATCTTCTTCTCTCCTCAAATCTTCGATTTCCTTATATTTACTCCGCGCTTGCACTGCCTAAAAGTGTGGAATTTATTCATTATATCAATATAAATTATTCAATCACTCATTGAACTATATACAGAAAGCCTAACAGCAAAAGGCTATGGCAAGTTCAACACACCGCCTCATTCTCTTTCTGCAGAAGATCATTCCGTTTCTTAATATTTTCATTCATGAAATTGCTTATGCGTTTACATTGATCATCCAGCTTCGTTTTCTCTTGCTTTTGTTTTCTGCAACCATTAATTTTTTTATTGAATATTCTCACTATAATTAGAGGAAATATAGCAATAAAAAAGATACTAAAAGGAAGGGCTAAAAGCATGTAAGCATACAAATGAAAATCTTCAAGATCAAGATTCAAAGGACTTCTTAGCTATAATTTCATATAGAATGTCCTATTAACAAAAGAAAATTTTGATCATATAGTTGATTTAGCAATCACTAATCATCATGATGATAATAATAATAATAATAATAATCTTTCTAAGAGGAAGAAAATAATTGAAACAGAAACCTATAATTTTAAGGCTGAAATGTGGCTTTAGTTAAATGTATAATGTCTAGACAAGGAAGTGAACAGCAATCCACAATAAGACGTATCACTTATCGAGCAATATATTTTGCATAGGAAGAGAAATGAGTGCTTCAGTTATCAATACAATCAAAATAACCAAGCCATCATACTCTATGGGAGCTTTGAATTCATTTAGCATCTTTGCAGCTTCATTCAACTTCTTTTTTGCTTCTTTTTCCCTCTTTTGGGCTTCCAAGTATTCAATTTTCTTCATATCGTACTTCAGCCAAGGCAATTTCTTTTTCATACAATCAACCTAAAATTTACCACAAAAATGCTTCAGTATGTTATGGAGCAACTAAGATAATAAAAAACAAAAGGCAAACCTTTTCTAGAAGTTCATCTCTTTGGCGAACACGCTCAACATCTTTTTCTTGCTCAGCATTAAGGGCTATCAGCTGTTTCAAACTTTCTCCCATTTTATCTACAGCCTAAAACAAATAGGGAAGTTCAAACACATTGGATTACAAAATCAATAACACCAAAAAAAATAGAGTTCGAACTCACTTTTTGATATTTTTTTAGTTCACGGCTTTTTTCTACAAGGGCAAAATGCTGCACTGGAAGTTGAGGATCACCAACTGCTTTTTCAGTCTCTTCTAGGAGCTGAATGGGAGTTAATTTGGCGAACTCACAAACCCTGTCTTGTGGTAAGAACTATCCCAGAAAAGAACCACCCAACCCCCAAAAAGGACATAAAGTGATATCAGAAACCAAATACAAGGAGAAAGAAAGAAGAAAACACAGGTACTTGCAGGCAGGACACATACTAACTACTTCCAAGTTCCAATCATGAAATATAAACTAGTATCCAGCCAAGTAACAGGTTAGAAGTACCAATATAGATTGATAGTATATTTGCTATAATTTGAATACAGATATTGGGCATCCATTAATATCCACCACAAATACGTTATTGTAAAGCAAAACAAGGGAGGGCAAAAAAGGACATATGTATTTGTGTTTAAGACTGAAGGCTTCAAATGTTATACAGAGGATGCTATTCATTAAAGCCTGATAATAAACAAATGTATAAAGTGCAAAGCTGAACTCCTCTAGCTTGAATATTAAGTCCAAGGCTCAAACCACTTTAAAAAATGTTGATTTTTGGAAACAGAATGAACTCTTTTAGACTCTAGCAGGTAGACTCAGCATGAGATAATAATATTACATCTCATGGGTCTTCGATTTGGCTCTATGTTCAGCAACTTCTTGTTTTTTCCTTATAAAACAACCTCAAGCAAAGAAGCAATATAGACCATACTCTTCCTCCTATATAGATATCAAAACCCTAGAATTTATTGACAAATGTTGCAAAAGACAGATTGTAAGACGGTCCTTTCCCCTGAATTCTTCTAGTGTTATCTATCTGTAAAGTTTTTTATCAAACTATTGAAGCAATGAATCAACCCTGTTGAGAACGACACCTTACTATATTTCAAGATATTATTTTAAAATGTAAACACGGAAAAGTCCTTATTGTTAAAAACAGAAATCATAACTGTCACCAGCCCATTTCCAGATTTTTCTGTTCAGTATTGCATCTTGCCAATATTTAACTGCTAAAAGCAACAAACAGAAAGTATGAAAGAAATACAGCTTGAAAGGAAATCCTGTGGAATACGACATATAATCTTGTTAACAACTATTTAAGAGACTGTTTCATTAGATTGTATAATGCCTTCCGAAAATCAAGATTTGCCTAAATTAACTAAGTCATAATCCATTGTGACTCAATAGTTTCCCTTTCCTTCAATCAATAATTGTTGATGAATCATCTTACCAAATGTCTTATTCTTGTATATATAGTTTATGTTTTCCTTTTATTTACGTATAAAAAATCAGCTAAAGAAAAGAAAATAAATAACTAAAGAAACACAAGGCACACTTTTACGTGCCTTTTGTCACAAAAGGCAGCCACCTGATCAAAAGCACCTTACTGAAGAGTGTGAGGCAGTATGCTTTATCTAAACCTTAGAACCTAGGCAAGCACCTTGACAACAGTGGAGTGAAGCAACAAAAATGGTTACAGTGACCACCTCCAAAAGAAATTTTCATTTATATCTATACTTGCCTCTCAAATGAAATTTATGTAACAGGCAAATTGGATACGGAACTATTAGGACAAGCAAGTACCATATAAAACAAACTCAGTAGACAACAAGCACAAAATCACTGTAAAATGCTATGTCACTCAGAAACACCAAATATGCAAATTCAGTCATGAAATTGAGTTAAGAAAGATGATACATGTAATTTCCAAACTGTAAGATCCAAAACTCACTTGCGTCAAATTGTTGACTTGGATATTGAATTTTTTAATTACTTCCAATATCTCTTTTTTGGCCACAGATTTGCCTGAAATCAACAAATCATTGGTAAGTAAAACCATATCACACATCAATTTCCTTCTTTATAGTAAGAAAAATACTTAATCAAGCCTATAACACCAATAGGTAACTTCTATACAGAGAGAGAAAGAGATATCCAAGCAAGTAATCTATAAGAAACTGGGACCATACACAAAGAAAAATACAGCACAAAAAAATATATAAACAAGATGATAGGAAGTCCTGGAGGAAAAAAAATCAGAACGCCTTATACACAAGGTAAAAAATACTAACAACTGAATTTAACTAAAAACACTCAGGCCAGTTACAGGCCAATTCACTAAAAGTGAAGAGTAGCTTCTTTGCTATGCAAAATTCTATTACAATTAATCACAAAATATACTGGAAACCTGAGAAATTCAAGCACAAGTAGCTCATAAAGTTAACTTTATAGCCCCTTTCAATCGAATGCAACCGTGACAATAAAATGTATATATATTCCATGATTGACCAAAAATGTTCTTATAGAGAGTGAGCCATATCAATAATTTTAACATCTAACCATTGTAAAACCACTCTGACTTGTTGCGTGTATCAATTTTACGGACAATGGCGATCTGCTCTTCCTTAGTGTAGCCCCTCAAGGAAATCTTAATATATCCCGCATCTTCCCCACGCTTCACATATGCACCAATGCTTGTGGCCCTCCCAAGCAGCTGTACAGGGTCAAACACCCTCAGTTTTAAACACCCTACAAAATATAAGCTATAGAATAAAGCAAAGAATACCAACCTGAGGTTCACCGCCAAGGCAAAGTGCAATAGCACATACAAGAGAGCTCTTACCAGAACCATTTGGCCCTATGACAAGGTTTAACCGAGGTCCAGGTTTGCATACCAAGTGATTGAAGGTCATGAAATTATGGAGCTCAATCTCAGTGATATTTCCTGGCAAATAGTCATCTTCATCCCTGATAAAAAAAATGTAAAAAAATCAATTTATCCCTATAGATTGTTCAAAATATGATAATTAGCAATTCATTAATAAAATAATTCCGAATTCCCTTTTTTCTCGCATTTCCCTTCTCCCCCACCCACATTTTCTCGGGAAGCAGACAGACAGAAAAAAGGCAAAAATCCAAAATATTTAACTGTATCTCCTCTTATCACCAACAAACCAAAATTCGAAATTCAAGTCCTCATTTTTCTCTCAACCCGAACCTCCGTTCCCCCACATTTTCCCGCGCTTTTTTCAGTAACCAATTGTGACACTGAATATCACTATAAAAAATCTTTTCAAAACAAAAAAACCCTAATTTTCGACCCCCTGAAGAAAACAGCAACTAAAAAAACACTTAAAAGCATAAAAGAAAAGTTGTGAGAGCATTATGACCTTGAAATTTTGGGGCGCTTTACGCGAGGTTCCTCCATTAGAAGAACAAGAAACAGCGACAGTCAGCTGCAATTAGAATGGTGACTTCAGGCAATGGGAATTTACTTAAGAAAAATCAATTGAAACCGTTGAAGATGATTGAATCAGATCAATAGTTCATGGAACTAGAGAAACCCTAATTTCCCAGACGGTGTGTCTAGAAGCTAAATATGGCGGGAAACAGATCAGCCGAGCTGAAGGAAGTTTATACTGACCAGATTTTTTTTTTTTCTTTTTCATAGCCAATAGTCATAGAGTTCAATTTTTATGTTTTTTAATCGTCCTCGCGCTCGAAAGAGGGAAAAAATGCAAAATTTACTGTGCTACCTGTCGATGGAGAAATGAAAGGGTTTGGATAAAAATGAATATATGAAAATAAATGAGTTTAACTTTTTGGTAAAAATTTTTGTTCGGCCTGAATTTACCTAATTTTTTTATTGTTATTTATTATCATTTTGTTATTATATTTTTATTATTTTATTATTATTTAGATATTGTATAATTATTTTACTATATATTTATTTTAATATTTTTAGTGTATTTGATGTATTATATTTTTTAATTTTTTTTTATATAAAAAGTTATATACAAAAAATTTAATACGACCAGCCCAGACTTAATTTAACATTTTTATTTGAGTAGAATTTAAATAAAATTTTAGACCCATTTTTTGAGTTGGATCCGAACCTAAAATTTTACATTGACTCGATTTATGATTAAGCCTAATCTTTACTATTAATGTGATTATGGTTTTAGTAATTAAATTACAAAAACTTTTAACTTCATTTCCAATGTTTTTAATAGGTTCTGATATTTTAAAAAATATTATTTTTTTAATTATCATAAAATTATATTAAGTTGATCTTAATTTTAAATAATTTAATAAATTTAATTCTCTCTGTTTATAAAATCCCCCTATTTGATCCTGCATCATAAATCGAAATAACATATTTGCCTTGTTCAAAAGCAGATAATAAAAGCATAGACTACAAAAATCTTGCTTCGAAAGAAAATCAAATCAATGTGGGTGTTCAACTTGTTCTTCTACGTTCAGTCCATTTTATTTGGTAAGAGAAAAAATAATATGAAAAAGGTTGTTCATATATAGCTGGGAGTTTATGTTGTTTTGGTACAATATCTCACCAACGACTAGAGATACAGCTGCCCTTTATGAGATGTGCATGATTCAAACAAACACTCAACCCTCAAATTTATTTTCTTTTTTATGCTTTCAATTATTGCAACAACAAAGTGAACCGTAGATGTAATTACGAAAAGATAAAAGGTGCGAAAATAAATATCTACGTAATTTAATTTTTTTCATATTTGTGGGATCTTATTTAGAAAGATAATTCACTATATTTAATCTCGTACAAATGATTATTAAGTCCTATCACTATTACATACCAATATAGCAACCTCACATTTGCACAAAAAATCTAGACCTCTCTCTACTAAATTTTCCATCTGAAAATTTAATTTGTAAAACCAAGTGACTCAATCACTTCAATAAACAATTCCTAATGGACAAATTAAGTGTTAAACTCTCGGTACATAATATCTATGCAAGTTTCAAACATAAAACTTTTTGGGCTTTCTAACATAAGGATCAACCACAATCATAGTCTCCACCACAGTAGCAGCATCAAGAATATCATAATAAAGTTTAGGATATTTTAAAGATATCTCATATAAGTATTTAAGTTTGACAATTCATTTTCTTATTTTAGGGATCTAATTTGTTTGATTCAATTTAATTCGTAATGATCTATTGCTCCAAATGATCGATATTCAAATATAGGCTAACACACTTCCAAAATATCAACTAAAGTCATTACCCAAATATTTTGTTTGAAAATATTATCAATTCCAAATATGGCAAGCTATGAAAACCTGAGCAATGTCAAGTGCAATTGTAGCTGGTCGATATCAATGCTTTCGTAACTGTCTTTTAACATATTGTAATTAGATATCCATTCAAGGATTTGTCATGTAATACAACCCAAGATAGAAAAGGAAAAATAAAAGCAAAGAAAACTGCCAATAAAATCTTATTGAGTCAAAACCTTGACAACACACAAGTTTCAATTTCTTGTTATACTGACGTCTATTGACATCTTGTTGTTTCATCTTCTCTTATCTACATATGTGGTATTTTTGGAGTCGCAACATTTCTTGTCGAGCTCACAGGTTGGAGGTATCCACAATTAAACTTGAGAATCACTTAGGATATAAGAAACGTGTATTGATAGGTCAAATGCACTAATTAATAAGTTACTCTATTGACATGTTAGAATTGCCGATAAAACTTTTGATGCTCGTCTAATGCACTTTCAAAAACATGTCATTTTAAAGATAGTGCATCACCGAAAGTATGATGGTGTCATCGCAATAATAAATTTCTTACAATGATATACTTGTTTAGCTAAGTATTTCAAAGATCACACCACAAGAATATAACATGGAAAATTTAAAGCACAACAAAGTTAACAATTAGGTCCATGATTATGAATGCGACAGGTTGACAATTTGATGAATGAATTTAAACTAAGGCTAGTTAACTAAACTAACAAGTTCCCAAAATTACCTTTGAACTGGATATAGGTGTACCGAATACATCAGTGATCTAATCCTTTGTCCATCGCTAACAATTATGTTTACACTCCTATATAGTGTAGGTGTCATAAACCCCACATTCACTGAAGGACATTTTTATATTTCACACTTTAAATAAGTGTTAACTTTCTCACTACTTTCATGAGCCATTATAGTTTCTTCATTCGAAGAAAGTTATCAAAAATGACTTGCAATTTCAAGTTATCTACATACAATAATATATATTACATTACAAGTAGATGCTGCTTGATTCAGAGTTGCTGATCTCTATCATGGCCTGCAGGATTACTACCCCAAGAGAACCATTGCCATTAATGAATGATCCTCAATGGTAAATCAACTGAAATACATAATCTTCCAACTTTTAACACTAAAATCGAAAATAACGACTAAATTATCAATGATTCAATATTCGAGCAATGCGAATCTTAGACTTGAGCCTTTTTGCTTCTCTAGGAAATCCAGAATAGCGAAGACCAAGCAAAACAGCTCGTTGAGCAGAGTTAAGTATTTTCATGCCACTTCGTAAGCAAGATAGCAAGAGCTTGGCTGCAGAATGATACCTCCTGTCCCTGCAAAGGTTGTACACCAAAGAGGAGTAGGTAAAAGAATCTCTTACCTCCATTGATTTATAGACTTTGATTGCATCCTCAATCTGACCAACCTTACACAACCCATCAACCAAACAATTATATGCAACCAAATTTGAATCAAAGCCCATCATATTCATATACTTCAAATGTTGTGCGGCCCCCTCAATGTTACCTGCCCTGCACAATCCATCAATCATTATAGTGTGTGTATACTTATCACACTCCAACCCTTTCTTTTCTATCTCATCCAACAACTTATAGGCTTCTTCCAACTCACCTGTTTTACAGTACAGATTAATTAGTGTGTTATAAGATACTATATCAAGCTCGATACCAATTTCAATCATGTCCACCATGAATTCAGTCGCCTGTTTCACCTTACCTATCTTAGTTAGAGCACCAATAACTGTGCAATAAGCAAAACCATCAAATGTATACCCTTTACTCTTCATTTCCAACAATAGCTCAATTCCCTCTTCAAACTTCTTCTTCCTAAAGAAGCATTTCAATAGAGTAGTGTATGTTATGGCATTTGGAACATGGCCCGATTCCACTATTTCTTTAAGAACCCTCCTTGCTGACCCTAATCTACCAATCTTGCATAATCCACTAACAAGAATATTGTAAGTCAATAACTCTGGCACAAATCCATGACGCTGTAAATTCCTAAACAACATAAAAGCATTCTCTGTATACCCATTCTTGCAAAGACCATTCATCATAATGTTAAAAGTAGCAATAGAAGGTGAATACTCAGCAAGTATAATATCCTTAAAAATCCTATTGGCCAAATCTGGTTTTCCTAACTTGAAAAGGCCGTGCATCAAAATATTGTAACTCCAAACATCAGGGGCTATGCCTCTTTGAATCATTTCATCCAATAAATCAAAAGACCGAGCTATTTGGCGATTCCTAGTGGCACCAGCTATCAAAGAATTATATGAAATAATATCTGGGGTAACATCAGCTTCTCTCATTCGATGGAGAATGGCGTAACCAGCATCAATTCCAAAACAACAGTATGCATCAATCAATATATTGTAAGTTACAACATCAGGGAGCACTCCCAATCTTATACCATCGATAATAACTGATTCAGCTTTCTCCAATTTATGGGCCTTACATAGGGAAGCTATGCAAACATTCAATAATCTAGTTGAAAATCTATGAACCATTCTTCTTCTGCTTCTTCTTTCTTTTTTCCCAAGCACATTAATCACAAAAATTAATGAGAAGTTTTATTTATTTTAATCTCTGAAAGTTTTGAAAACTTTTTTAAAAAAGATTACCCACAACAATTAAGTGGTAATCAATCACAAAGAACGCAAATAGCAATCAACAACCGCAAAAATCAATGAGGTTCAATCCTAAATCAAGAAATACCTTAGTGAATCTGAAAGAGGGAGATCGAATGGTGAGGTGGAGGTGCCGCGGCTTGTAGAATGAGAGAGGCAAAACGGTGTGAG